>NW_015650351.1:42687-46848 GCF_001515625.1 Sinocyclocheilus rhinocerous
GAGGCTTTTGTTACCGCAAATCTACGGCCAGGATAGGTCAAACTGAAGGCTCATGAATGATAGGAGCAGTAGGCACGTCATCGGAGACCTTCTGATTTCTGTCTATCGCTGATGTTAGCAAGTTGTACGGGAAAGGACTAAGTGAATTACACTTTTTGTCATAAGCAAGCAGTAGGCGGCAGGCAAAACAGGTATTAGTCTACCTACACCCTCTGACTAACATCAGACAAACAGACATTAGGTCCTCAGTGAACGGATAATTGAAAGTATAGTGAGTCCAGAATAATCAAATATCTAAATGAATATACAATCAATATTTGTGATCATTAAATTTAGGCAATATTTCTAATTAAAAACTGGTCACTTGATATTGGAGTCAGATTGAACACGGAGCTAGACTAAAATTGAAACTAAATCCTGATAAATTCAAAAACGCAAGTAAAATACCGAATACACATTAAACCTTCGACCAGGCCGCTGGATTCCGCTGTTTTGGGCTGGCGGGTGGATTCTTACACCATGATGGTGTTTAGTATTTGTGTGTATGAAACCTTCTATATTTACCTCAGCTTCTAGAATACAAGCTGTACTGGTTATTTATTTATTCATTCATTCATTCCAAATTGTCATTTTAAACAAAAATTTAGTTGTTCTGTATATATGTTTTTACTGCATTTGTACTGAATTATGCTAGCTAGTGCACTCTTATTTGTTTTATTTGACCCAAGTACCAATTTTTACAATTAATAAATTTAAACCATTAAGAATATACTGAATTTCTGCTGAATTTGCCCCATTGAAGTAGAAACACTTAACAAGTACCATTTGTGTCTGTGTGACATTCTTGCAGTGTGGCCCTGAGGAGGCGCCATTCTCACACCTGAACAAACGTTAGAGCTGTTTCTCCTTGTCACGGAGCTAACCCGTGACCATTTAGGAACTATGGGCACGTACTGTCATAACACACACACACACAGCAGGTAGCATTACACGGTCTGTTTGCCGGCACTGACATCTGTACACGGACTTATGTAATGCTTGAATCATACGAAGCTTGTGTAGGATGTGTTTGGTGTGTGTTGAGTTAATGTGTGTATTATGTTCATGAGGAAGTCTGTACATGTTCAAGGTGTTGTGTGATTTAGCCATTTAACATAACGTGACAGCATGTATAAGTTCTGTTTATACCAATACTCATTGTACAAATAACCATAAGACTTATTCATGGTGTTAAAACATTTATTTGATAGAAGTTCATACAGATTAACAGATATACTTACTAGCAGTGAAACATCAGTGCTAAAGCTGTGCTGTACAAACCTTGAGGTATTTAAACCTGGTATTTGTGTCACCTGAATAGACCGGTCCATGTTTCCTTGAGGTCAGTAGAAGGGTCCATACAGTTGCAGTGAAACAAATGTATATCTGGTTGGTCTTTCATGCTTATGTCTTGTGTGTTTAAAACTGTATTGATATTTGGGTTATGTATGTATTAGGTGTCTGTATGGCTAAAGGTTGTATATGGTAATTATGCCGGGGCTTACCGATAGAGTGGTACGCTCCCGAGGGCGGGGTTTGGAATGTAAAATGCCGCAAGAGATGTGCTCTGGCGGCAAAAATTGGCGTGCTCGTGCTCATGTTTGATTCACAATGGCAGTGAACGGACTTTTTAAGATTGTATAGTTTTTGATTGGGTTTTTTTTGTAATATGTCTAACTTTATTCTGGGGACCTTTGTCACCGATTGCACAATAAATGCACCTGCAATGGGACTTTAGTGGACTGGTTACTTTTTACCCCGGCCGCAAAGGCTATTCCGGACAATTACTTATCATTTATAATGAGCAATTTCATTTGTTGCTCTGTCAGAGCATAATTAATCACGGAAACATGCCAGACATGACCTCAGACGTCTCCCCTCGGGCACAGCGTTAGTTAAAATGCCTACTAATGAGGATCTTTAATATTAATAGCATCCTAATAATTAATAGGAAATGGCCAAGCTAAGTGATAGCCAAAATAAGCGTAAAAATGCATAGCATATATATTGCCATTTTACACACACACACACACACACATATATATATATATATATATATATATATACATAAAACAGCATTATTGTTCACTGAGCAGCATTGATTCTTTAGTGCTGATTCAAAAAGAGAGGACAACAAGGAATGGACTTTTTTCACTGGAGGATGCATTAATATGGATTATGGCTATTACGGATTTATTATGGAGTTAAACGTCTTATTGATGGATTTGTTTTTAACAAACACACAGCTTTTGGCTTCCACAAGATGTTAACTGATGGACTGGAGTGGTGTGGATTATTGTGATGTTTTTATCAGCTGTTTGGACTCTCATTCTGACGGCACCCATTCAATGCAGAGCATCCATTGGTGAGCAAGTGATGCAATGCTACATTTCTCCAAATCTGATGAAGAAACAAACTCATCTACATCTTGGATGGCCTGAGTGTTGAACACATTCACAGCACAATCAGCACAATTGGGTCAACTAATATAAAATCTGCGCAAAGTCATCCATATGATACATACAATACACGTATGACACGTATGCTCACATAACAGCTTGAAATGGAAGTTATTTTGATAATCATCACTGAAGCTCTAAAATGATTGCAAATGAATTACATGAATGATGCATCAACATCATTGCTGCATTATTTGATTGGAAAAAGAAATGAAAGCTTTTTGTGTGTCAGGGAAAAATATTAAGTATATATGCTGTGGACCCTTTAAGAGTAAGTGTCCTTTATTCGTGCTAATGCACCGTAATAGAATTACATGAGATATGTGAATTGCAGTGTGATATATTAATATTATTATGAATGTAGCACACATTATTTGTGTCACTCATGTAGAACGGCATCAGACTTTGGCCTCCGGCTCTTTTTCACTCCATGCACGACTGGTGCTCGGCTGTTTAATTACCCAGAATGCATTGTACTGCATCAGACCGCAAGGTGAAGGAGGCCGTTTCAAAAGATTTGTTTTCCTTCTCTGGCATAAATATGAATCCTGTTTTCTCCACTGATCTGTGAAGAGATTTGCCTGCGATCGTGCGCAGACTAATCTGACATGCTGCAGTAACTGCGCCGCATGAAGACCACTCAAATATTGATGGGGTTTTTTTATCATAGCATATTAATCGCACATCATTTGCATTATTAATTGAACTTTATCCCTCTCAGATCACTTTCATCTGTAGTTTTTAAAGGATTCCTGTTAATCAGCCCGATTCTGGAGGGTTTTGCGAGGCAGCAGATGTGTTGTAATGGAAACGCTTTCGTTTCCTCGTGAGTTTCTGATGTGCTGTAAACACTTCCGGCTGATGTTTCATGTCTCAGTATTTTCAGGGAGTATATATGAAGTGTCTAAAGAGCGGATTTTCTGCTTTCTACACTATTGACAGGCAGTTTTGTTTGCTAAAAATGTATCTAGAGGGTCCATGAACATTCCAGCAGCATCAAACACTTCACCCCCAAAAAAAGGAGAAATCTGTCATTTTTAATTGTTTGTTTACTTCCAGTGGGGAAGATTTTCAGTGATTTACAACTTCAATTTTGGTCTGTTCCTCATGAAGTCATTCATCTTAGGGCTCTATGAAATATATTTTACTCCCTTTAAAAATTCTGTTGAATTTTTTTGTTCTGTTTTAATTCTTCTGAAAAAAAAATTCTCATAATTTTTGTAATCAGAAAGCATGTCTGATTAATTGAAATCACAAACCTATACAATTTAACAATGTATTTAAAATGTAACAAAAATTACATTACATTTCATAATTAAATTTTTATTTTTATTTTTCCCAAATTCTGTTTTTATTTTTCTGGTTTCTGTGTTATGGATGGGTAAACTAAATTTTAGTATTAAATAAGAATGTCTAATTAATTGAAATCATGAAACTTTATATAATTAAACAACAATTAATTAAAATAATTAAAAGACAACTATATGTATATATATACACACACAAACACACACACACACACACACTATAACCTATTACATGGTTTTACTTATAAAAAAAATTGCATTTTTAAATTATTAAAATAAATAATTTAAAAAATTGTAAATAGGTCCCAAAATTTTTTATTATTTATTTTTTTATTATTTTTTTTTTTTTGCATTTA
>NW_015650351.1:49087-59408 GCF_001515625.1 Sinocyclocheilus rhinocerous
GTCTGAATCAGGAGAGAAATCTGCACAGATCAAACACCGTTTACAAGCCAAAACAGTTCTAAACAAATATGTGGATGGATTTTGATATGAGAGGACAACAAGGGATGGACTTTTTTCACTGGAGGATGCATTAATATGGATTATGGCTATTACGGATTTATTATGGAGTTAAACGTCTTATTGATGGATTTGTTTTTAACAAACACACAGCTTTTGGCTTCCACAAGATGTTAACTGATGGACTGGAGTGGTGTGGATTATTGTGATGTTTTTATCAGCTGTTTGGACTCTCATTCTGACGGCACCCATTCAATGCAGAGCATCCATTGCTGAGCAAGTGATGCAATGCTACATTTCTCCAAATCTGATGAAGAAACAAACTCATCTACATCTTGGATGGCCTGAGTGTTGAACACATTCACAGCACAATTTTAATTTTTGGGTCAACTAATATAAAATCTGCGCAAAGTCATCCATATGATACATACAATACACGTATGCATTTTGAAGTCACATAACAGCTTGAAATGGAAGTTATTTTGATAATCATCACTGAAGCTCTAAAATGATTGCAAATGAATTACATGAATGATGCATCAACATCATTGCTGCATTATTTGATTGGAAAAAGAAATGAAAGCTTTTTGTGTGTCAGGGAAAAATATTAAGTATATATGCTGTGGACCCTTTAAGAGTAAGTGTCCTTTATTCGTGCTAATGCACCGTAATAGAATTACATGAGATATGTGAATTGCAGTGTGATATATTAATATTATTATGAATGTAGCACACATTATTTGTGTCACTCATGTAGAACGGCATCAGACTTTGGCCTCCGGCTCTTTTTCACTCCATGCACGACTGGTGCTCGGCTGTTTAATTACCCAGAATGCATTGTACTGCATCAGACCGCAAGGTGAAGGAGGCCGTTTCAAAAGATTTGTTTTCCTTCTCTGGCATAAATATGAATCCTGTTTTCTCCACTGATCTGTGAAGAGATTTGCCTGCGATCGTGCGCAGACTAATCTGACATGCTGCAGTAACTGCGCCGCATGAAGACCACTCAAATATTGATGGGGTTTTTTTATCATAGCATATTAATCGCACATCATTTGCATTATTAATTGAACTTTATCCCTCTCAGATCACTTTCATCTGTAGTTTTTAAAGGATTCCTGTTAATCAGCCCGATTCTGGAGGGTTTTGCGAGGCAGCAGATGTGTTGTAATGGAAACGCTTTCGTTTCCTCGTGAGTTTCTGATGTGCTGTAAACACTTCCGGCTGATGTTTCATGTCTCAGTATTTTCAGGGAGTATATATGAAGTGTCTAAAGAGCGGATTTTCTGCTTTCTACACTATTGACAGGCAGTTTTGTTTGCTAAAAATGTATCTAGAGGGTCCATGAACATTCCAGCAGCATCAAACACTTCACCCCCAAAAAAAGGAGAAATCTGTCATTTTTAATTGTTTGTTTACTTCCAGTGGGGAAGATTTTCAGTGATTTACAACTTCAATTTTGGTCTGTTCCTCATGAAGTCATTCATCTTAGGGCTCTATGAAATATATTTTACTCCCTATAAAAATTCTGTTGAATTTTTTTGTTCTGTTTTAATTCTTCTGAAAAAAAAATTCTCATAATTTTTGTAATCAGAAAGCATGTCTGATTAATTGAAATCACAAACCTATACAATTTAACAATGTATTTAAAATGTAACAAAAATTACATTACATTTCATAATTAAATTTTTATTTTTATTTTTCCCAAATTCTGTTTTTATTTTTCTGGTTTCTGTGTTATGGATGGGTAAACTAAATTTTAGTATTAAATAAGAATGTCTAATTAATTGAAATCATGAAACTTTATATAATTAAACAACAATTAATTAAAATAATTAAAAGACAACTATATGTATATATATACACACACAAACACACACACACACACACACTATAACCTATTACATGGTTTTACTTATAAAAAAAATTGCATTTTTAAATTATTAAAATAAATAATTTAAAAAATTGTAAATAGGTCCCAAAATTTTTTATTATTTTTTTTTTTATTTTTTTATTTTTTTTGCATTTATGATTTAATACAGACATATTATTTAAAAATGGTGGTAATTAAATGAAGGCATAAAATAATAACAATGTAATTAATCTTTTAAAATCGAATGCAATGAAAAATATAAGAATTATTTTTTTTAGGGATGCACCGATACCACTTTTTTCAGTACTCGCCCGATACCGATACTTTTATTTTTGGTACTTGCCGATACCGAGTACCGATACCAATATTTTTATTGCATTTGTAAATTTTTTAAATATTGGGTACAGAAACCAAAAGAGTATGTATAATGTTAGTTGGTTAACTTCATTTATCAAATAGATACAGTCAAACCTGATCTGCTATCACACACTCCTGCCGTGTTTCTTTGCTTTGTTTGGCTGTGGCTCTGAAGCCCATTCCTGCCGTGAATCATAATCAAGCACACTGAGCTCCTGATGCACATAATATACAAATGTGCTGCATAGTTTTGTTTGATTAGTGCTGTCTGTCTTCAGCGTATTTCTGTCATTTTTACTGTCCTGATTGCTATATCTTACACAGAGCATGAAGTAGCATGCATATTTTTGTACATGTTTTACTGTTGTAATCACAGAGCAAGACGTCTCATTACTGGAGCTGGATTGTATGTGGTAGTGAAGTCTCTTGTGAATCTCTGGCTGATGAAACCTGATGTAACGTGATGTGAAACGTGTCGCACACCTGCTTCGGCCCGCGGCTTGACCACAAAACCAAACTTGCTCTGAAAACCAAATCAAAAAGAAAGACGTGAGCCTGATGAGACTGATTCATACATGTGTAGGATAACACACGGCTCGTCCTCGTGGGACTAATTAACATCATGACTAAAACTCTTCATATGCAGGCCACATTTCTTTTCTTTTTTTTTTATATCTTTATTGCTTTTAACTCTACATAACAAAAATAACTATAATAACACAAACTCGACAAACACAAATAGCATATATGCTCATATACCCATATACATATATACACATAAAAAAGAAAAAAATCTAACAATATAAGAAAATAAAGAAAACAAATAAATAATGCAGACCACATTTTGCTCCAAAATCAAACGACACAATTTAATTTATAAAGAAGATGCAGTGTCTGTTTAGTACTTTTAAGATGTTTTACATTGTGACATTATTTTCATTATAATAAAGAACATAAATCTATCTATCTATCTATCTATCTATCTATCTATCTATCTATCGTTCTATCTATCTATCTATCTATCTATCTATCTATCTACATTTATTTGACATTTCCAATATTTTCAGTGCTGACACTAATTAGATGGTCATAATAAGAGTAATATTTTACCTTATTACATCAATATTATGTATAATGGTCATTAAATTACTTATTTATATCACACTAAATGAAAGTGCAGAAAAAAAACCTACCTGGGTCTAAAAATACTTTAAAATGTAGATGATATATCTTTTTTTTGATTGCAATGAAAATGATGTTATAATGCAAATAAACAAGGCCCTAAAATAGACCTCATATTTTAAGCAAAATGTTGTTTATTTATTTGTTTGTACTAATATGACATTTTGCATTGTGATATTTATTTCTTCATTTAGATGTTTTCCTTTGTGACATTATTTGATTTATTTATTTGCCATTTGCATTATTTCATGCTCATTAGATGGTCATTAGTGTAATGGAGTAATATTTTACTGTATTACATCAACAACATTATGGTCATTAACTTACTTTATTTAAATCAGACTAAATGAAAGGCAGTACAACAAATACGGCCTTGATGTTTAAATTAATTAGATAATATATAGAGTAGATAATGTATAATTTGATAACTATTATGTTTATTGTTATGTAATAATTATTATGTTTTTTGCATGACCATAATGAGATGGGAAAATGTGCTAAATAAATAAATGGGCCCTAAAATAGGCTTCATATTTGTTATTTGTTTACTTATTTATACTTCTAAAATGTTTTTCATTAGTTTTTTTTTTCTTTTTTTTTCATTATTTCCTGTGCTGATGCTCTTTAGTATTTGACACTGTTTGACACAGCTAGTGATTCTGGATGAATACTCAGATGAAGCTCGTCCTCATGTGAATCTAGAGCACGGTGAGATCTCGAACCTGTGACGCAGGACACACGAAACAGCTCTGTGACACAAACGGTCGTGTTGTTTTGCTCCAGAAAACATCCTCAGAGCAATTCCGCGCTCTTTATGTGCATCTGGTGAGTGTGATTTGCTCTGTTATTGCTTTTCCCTCCTGTTTCTCCTGCGAGGTTGAAGATGAGGAGGAAATGGCTTTGACCACTGGCTGGCCGCTTTGTTTGCTCTCACCGAAAATGAGCAAACAAACAGTTTTAAGTGCTTTTTTAAGGTTAACAAGATCCTCAGCCCGGGCCAGGGTGAGTGACAGCAGGACTGATTGCTTTTTAGAGTTTCACTGGCGACCCAAACCAGATCTTTTCCTTAAACGCTCAGCATGATGGGAATCTGCTAATGTGGTAGTTTTGTGGCTTACAAAACTCTTTATAATAGTATCATTTTGTTGTGAAAGTGTCATTTAAATGTTAAAATATACCAATTTAATTTGGAGAGGCAACTAGACATCAGTAGGTTGATTCCCATGAAATGTTTCGACACTCTCTGTGGTGCTGTTATTGCTCAGTTTGTTAATAAATACAATTCAAAAACTATTTAAAAGATCATGGGAATATATTTTTAATACCAAATTTTGGGACTGGCTGCTCAGAAAAGGAAATCGCTTGTTATGGGAAATGAGGTGATTGTTTCATGTTCACAAATAAATGTGAAACAAATATAAAAATGTATTTTTATATGAATTTAATATATTAGGAGTAGTAGTGATTATTATTAGGGGTTCAAGCACGAAGTGCTGAAACCCTATTGTAATTGTAGGGATTTTTATTATTATTATTCCGCGCTAAAACTGATCGTGCAGACCAAACCGTAAGGCCTAGAGCTGAAACTTTGTCAGATGTTAGTAGTATTGCTCGCTACTCAGATCCAAAGACTCGGCCCAATCGGCCTATAGGGGGGGCTCTACAGCAATCAAAAACGCAGAGCTGCTCATAACTCCTAAAACGTTTGTCGTAGACTTAAAAAGTCAGATTCGCTCTACGAGGTCCGGTTTTCCCGCCATTTTGAAGTAAATTCAAAACTTAGGGGGGGCAATCCAACCCTCTCCATTGACTTTGTATTGCGGGAAGCTGCCTCCTTGTCATTTCTGACTTATAACAAAAAACAGAACAATGTCTAAAAGCTGCTATGTGTCAAGGTGTACAGTAAACAAGCTAAAAAAAACAGAACTAAGTTTTTTTAAGCTGTCGACCCAAAAAAAACGAGCGTTTAAGAACAGACTCATCAGTTTTTACAATTATGCCAGATTATGATTACAGTGAAACCTGAAAATGACATATAAACTCTTAAAAAGAGAAGACTTGCAATAAGTTTTGTCACCTATCATTTATTTCAAATATCTATATCTGCAACAAACTGTGTGTGCATGTCTTTGTATGTGTGTGTCTGTGTGTGTGTAAGCATGCTTATTGAGTATTAATATAATAGTTTAACCATTTAATTTCTCTGTGTGTGTGTGTGTGTGTTTGTGTGTGCATGCACGTTTTTGTGACAAATGAGGACATAAATTTGTATAATGACAAGGGTATGACATAGGTATTACAAGGAGAAGGTGACTTTTGCATACCACCTTACCAGGCCTTAAAGTGCTTGAACCCTGGTAATCGCTGCTTGCAGCTATATTTATTATTATTATTACATTTTCATAGGGGAAATATGTGTGACTCTTGTATATTTGCCAATATTTTATTTAGTGAATTTATTTTTATGAATTTTTCTTGTTGAGTTTTGTTGCAGGTCTGGTTTTGTTTATCATGGAAAAGTAAACAAAGTATATTCAATATATTCATTAATGTTACTATTAATATAGCCCCAATAAATGTTTTGTGCACAAATGAAGCATTGTGTAGTTACATACACTCCAGGATTTTATATATGGTTTGTTGTAGTTAACTAAAACCATAAAAAATAATAATAAATTTCTTATATTTCATCTATTTCAGCATTTCTCATTTGGATTTAGGTTAACTTGAAGTACTAAAATTAATACAATTAATAATTGAGTAACTTAAAATTATAAAATAAAAACAAATGATTATAAATTTAATAAAAATGATAAAAACTTATAAAAATGTAAACTGAATTCAAATTAAACTAATTAAATAAATAATTAAATAAATATTTAGACATTTTAAAAATGATAAAAAATAAAAAATAAATTACTAAATCATCAAAATTAAAGTGAATACAGAAAATATAAAAGTAAAATCTAATTCAAGATATTAACAAAAACTAATAGTACATGATATTAAAATAACTTCTGAGTCTGCAGTTTTTTTTTTTGCGAACATGACGACTAAAAAAAAAAAAAAAACAGCTATCATGTACTTTATGTTTGTATGTTGATCATTTCCAGATCTCAAGCGTGACTCTCAGAGGAAATCATAACTGTGATATTTTCTGTCAGGTGGATTGAGTTCACTGTTCACTGCAAATAAAAGCAAAGGTTGTACATTACCCTTCGACTGACAGCTGAAGTGTGTTTCTGACTCTCCTGCATCCCTGTGCATTGAAATATTTCATTACCGCATTGTTTCTCATTTGCATAATTCCATATGAGGATTGTCATGCATAATTAATATGCATCAGATTTCAGCCCGTGAGACTCTGAAGGACCCTCTGTTTAGTCAGACCCAGAGAACCCAGGAGTATTAGACGAGCGTTAGTAGAACTGAATGAAAATCAAAGCACAAAGAGCTTCACATATAGAGCTTTGAGGATACAGATCTGCCAACAGCCACAGTCTTCTACATTACGTGGTTTCTTGTATGAAATTTATTCTGATAAATTATTATTCTGTATCTCTGTATATAAACCAAGCATGTCTTGCAAGCATGCAGAAAGTATCTGTTAGCATTCACACTCAACTCAATGACTAACACATTTTTCTTTTATGAAAAGTCTGTCATTGTTTTATGGCTACTTTAGGCTTAAAGGAACACTCCACTATTTTTGAAAATAGGCTAATTTTCCAACTCCCCTAGAGTTAAACAGTTGAGTTTTACCGTTTTCAAATCCATTCAGCCGATCTCCGGGTCTGGCGGTAGCACTTTTAGCTGTAGCTTAGCATAGATCATTGAATCTGATTAGACCGTTAGCATCTCGCTCAAAAATGACCAAAGAGTTTCTATATTTTTCCTATTTAAAACTTGACTCTTCTGTAGTTACATCGTGTACTAAGACCGACGGAAAATTAAGCTCAAGGTCACATGCTATAAAAATCAGTAAATTAGTATTTAGTAAAAACTAGAGATGCTCGCTTAATCAAAATAATAAAGAAATTGGTGGCTTAGTGTGCTTATCAAATCGCAAAGGCTGTAATTTAATTAGGTATAATCAACATAACAGTTCAATGGTATCAAAATAAAAGTTTGATGGTTTAACATTTGACAATGAAGAAACTAAGACAGCTAAACATTCGTATTAATTTTACAGTTGAATTGTAAAATAAAATTGTTATTTTTCTTAAATACTGAATTGTTTATTTGACAGTGAAATATTACAATATAAATCTTTATTTAGTTTTTATTTTAGTAATTTTATTTTATTTAGATGTAATAACAATTATTATTATTATTATATTATTATTATTATTATTATTATTATTATTATTATTATTATTATTATTATTATTATTATTATTATTATTATTATTATTATTATTATGTAGTCAAATTGATATATATTCACAAAATTTTGGCCAAATAGTGCAGCTCTACAAACAAGCA
This sequence comes from Sinocyclocheilus rhinocerous, assembly GCF_001515625.1. NCBI lineage: Eukaryota > Metazoa > Chordata > Actinopteri > Cypriniformes > Cyprinidae > Sinocyclocheilus > Sinocyclocheilus rhinocerous. Next base: position 57,042 of record NW_015650351.1, read on the forward strand.
CAGAGAACCTGGATTTAGTTTTAAAATTGCATTTTAATAAGACCGACGGCGTAATAATCAAGGAACTTTGCTGCTGTAGCAGGCGCAATATTATGCAGCGCCTGAAAATAGTCCCCAGCACGCTCCCTGTGCAAGCAGTTGGTCACGTTGGTTATGTTGACGGAAGTTAGCCTATTTTCAGGCGCTGCGTAATATCATTGATAGGATAGGACAATATTTGGCCGAGATACAACTATTTGAAAACCTGGAATCTGAGGGTGCGAAAAAATAAAAATATTTAGAAAATTGGCTTTAAAGTTGTCCAAATGAAGTTCTTAGCAATGCATATTACGAATCAAAAATTAAGTTTTGATATATATACGGTAGGAAATTTACATAATATCTTCATTGGACATGATCTTTACTTAATATCCTAATGATTTTTGGCATAAAAGAAAAATTGATAATTTTGATCCATACAATGTATTGTTGGCTAGTAGTATTGTAGGTTTTGTGGTCCAGGGTCTCAAATAGTCAATAAATTGAGTTTTTGCTGTTATATTTTTTAGCAGTGATACTCTAAACGGAATAAATTAAGAGACGCAACTTCTCTGAGAAGATTTCTGCATGCTGTGACTTTGTCAGCACGCTTTCTAGAAGTTGCATCTCTAAATCCAACTGCTTTAAAGCATTTAAAGCCATTAAGCACTGCATGTTTGGCCAAAATTAGAATAAAAATGCAATTTCTTTCCAGAAATGCTTGTATTCTCAATAAGATAACCGGATGCAACTCTGAATCCAACATTAGAGGCATGCAAGTTCACAAACAGTGCCAGAGTTTATTACAGATTACAGTGCAGACGGACAGTTTGATGAATTAGAGTTCATATATGGAACGCAAGTGTAGAATATTTGCCTAAATAGATTATAGTGAAATGCTATAGATCATATTGCAATTCCAGTGATCTGCTTTGGTACTGAAATATGAAACAAGGTTGATTTTTGTTGGATTTAAGATCCAGTTCTCCTGCATGTATTTATAAGTCAAGTCAAAGTCTGCTTTATTGTCAATTCTGCCACATGTACAGCACATACATACAGATAATTGAAAATGCGTTACTCTCAGACCCATGGTGCATACAGGTAACACTAAACACTAACAGTAGAACGTGAAAATACAGATAAATACAGATTAAATATATATAAAATACAACTATACAAATATACAATAAGGACATGCAAAAAAGATAGATAAGTAACACAAGGCACATGCCAGATAGAGTGCAAAACCAGTGAAATAAACAAACAGTGCAGATATGTGTGTAGTGCAAAAAGAGCTCAGAGAGCAGTCATTATTTAAACTGTCATAGAGGTAGATTGCAGTCCAAAGCTGTAATGAGGTAGCGAGCAGTCCAATGCTGCGCAAAGTGACTGGTGCAGGTCAGTGAGTGTGAGTGTGAGTGGGAGGTGAGAGTGGATGTGGGGGCTGGGGAGGACAGAGGGTCAGAGTTCAGTGGTGCATGGGGCAAAAGAGTGGAGGGGGGGCAGAGTCGGGAGAGAGTTGAGCTTCCTGACTGCCTGATGGATGAAGCTGTCCTTCAGTCTGCTGGTCCTGGCCTGGAGACTCCGCAGTCTCCTCACTGATGGCAGCAGACTGAAGAAGCTGTGTGTTGGGTGGGTGGGATCACCCGCAATGCAGAGGGCTTTGCGGGTGAGACGGGTGCTGTAAATGTCCTGGAGAGAGGGGAGAGAGACACCAATGATCTTCTTAGCTGCTCTCACTATGCGTTTGAGGGTCTTGCAGCAGCACGCGTTGCAGGCGCCATACCAAGTCAGAATGCTCTCGATGGTGCCTCTGTAGAAGGTGCATATGATAGGGGCCGGGGCTCTGGCTCTTCTTAGTTTGCGGAGGAAGTAGAGACGCTGCTGTGCTTTCTTGGCCAGTGCTGCGGTGTTGTCAGTCCAGGAGTGATCCTCTGTGATGTGCACACCCAGGAACTTGGTGCTGCTCACTCTCTCCACAGTCACACCGTTGATGGTCAGAAGAGCATGCTGAGTGTGCACTCTCCTGAAGTCAACAACAATCTCCTTCGTCTTCTCCACATTCAGAGAGAGATTGTTGTCACTGCACCACCCGGCCAGGCGGCTCACCTCGCAGCAACCATCTCTGTTGCTAATGAGACCCACCACAGTCGTGTTGTCCGCAAACTTAAAGGGGTCATATGATGCTTTTTTAAAGATCATTATTTTGTGTATTTGGTGTAACAGAATATGTTGACATGCTTTAATGTTCAAAAAACACATTATTTTTCAAATACTGTACATTATTGTAGGTCCTCTATGCCCCGCCTCTCTCAAACGCTTCGTTTTCTACAAAGCCCCCTCCTT
>NW_015650351.1:61586-62822 GCF_001515625.1 Sinocyclocheilus rhinocerous
GGGGGACAGATTTAATGTGGTGCATGACTAGCCGTTCAAATCACTTCATGAGGATAGGAGAAGGTGCAACTGGACGGTAGTCATTGAAGCAGGATGGAGACGACTTCTTCGGAATAAGATTCTTATAAGACTTAGTATTTCTGTCATGATTACCTAACTGGGTCGAGGAAGGAATGATCGCTCTCTCTCTTTGAGACAGAAATCAATGCTTGTGCTCCGGTGAGGAGGGATTTCTCAGTGCCGGTGGGTCGATTCGGATTCTGCAAAGCTTTTCGAGCTGAATTAATGCTACAAGACCTCACAGTGATAGATCAGCGCTGGTCTTTGCTCAGTGTCTCCAGCTCATCTCAACAGATGAACCTCAGATATGAATGGAACAACTCACACAGTCCACTATAAACATAAAGCAATGAGCCACCAGAGGAGTATTCAGTGCTCAACTTTAAAGATGTTTTCTGCTGGCACAGTCAAACCACCAAATAAACAAACAAATAAATAAAAATAATAAATAAATCGATAGATAGATAGATAGATAGATAGATAGATGGATAGGTAGGTTTACTTTTGGGGGAGGGGGGACTGAGACTTGAATTCAGTTGATGCATAAGTAGTGCAATGTTTTAATAACTAATACTGTAACATCAAAATGTGGCTCATGCAATCACATTTTAGAAGCATAACTATGCTTTTTATAATAATAAATAACATATTATGTACTGCGATTGAATGCTTCCCATCTTTTCTTATTTGCTCTTTTCCAGTCATCATTGAACACACTCCGTCACACTACTTTGCTCTAATGTGCTCTTGTTGCTGGAAATTGTTCTCATTTCACAGTGAGATTAGATTTGTGCCATAACAAACAGGGTCCGTTGCATTATATATTTATATAATATATTCTCCTCTAAAAGCAGACGAATTATCATCACGGAGGGGAAGCAGATGATTATTGTGCTTATTTTTATGTTTTCTCTGTTGTCACACTACAGTATTTGTCCACTGAAAAGTGTCTAGGCTGGGCAATAAAGATAAAAAGTACAATATGAAGAGTTCAGATGCAAAAGCCTCTAAATGCCGTCTGAAATTTTCTTCTAAAATGGTCATTTTTATCAGGCTCCTATATTTATGTTCAGTTATTTCACTTTAATTGCATAGAAAAGGACCTGTACATTGCCATTAGAGTAAAATTACTGAACCTAAACATAGCAGCCTGATAAAAATGCTAATTTTAGACGA
>NW_015650351.1:62905-68782 GCF_001515625.1 Sinocyclocheilus rhinocerous
ATATATATACTGTATATATATATATAGTTATTATTCAGCCATTGTTGTCAGTTAGATTGAAAATGTTTAATGTAAGTAAAAAATCTAGTTAAAATCATTCAAGATTTTTTACTAAATGAAAAAACAACAACAACAAAACATTTTTATCTAAATGTATTTTTAGTAAAATAAATGCAGTGGAGGTTTCCATGAACATTTTGGAACGGTGACATAAATAAATCACTGAATCAGAGTGAATCACTTTGAAATGGACACTTTCTGATTCATGGGAATGATTCAGTCTTCAATGACGTGTTTGCTATTACATTAAAATGAGAGATGATTCTATTACAATATCTCAGATTTGGTTTTGTGTAAATGAAACATATTTAAACGAATGAATAATTAGTTTGTCTGTTCAATAAGGGCCTTTTATTCCTAAATGTCTATTGTGTGTGAGTGAATCAGTGAATCATTTACTCAGCCGATTCGTTCAAAACAACTGATTTGTTTAGGTACAAAACACATGACTGTGTTTATGAGTGAATCATTGAATTATTTACTCAACTGATTTACTCAAATATCCACATTCATTGACAAAACAAGTAAGTCGTTGAATATTTCATGCAACTGATTAATTTAGGAACAAAACGTAAAATCTCCATTAGACACTTTCTAATTCATAACAATTATTTGATCTATAATAAAACATTCGCTATTAAGTCAACATGAGAGATGTTGCTACTACAACAGATTTGATTTTGTGTAAATGAAACATATTTAAATCAATAATTTCAGCAAAGAAGAAGAGCATAGTGTTTGTTCAATTTAAAGACATAGTATTTGCTTTTATTCACAAATGTCTGTTGTGCATCTCTGATATAAACCTGTCTTGCTCCTACCGAAGGTTAAACACACGATCCCAAGTGTTTCATGAGGAAAAGCTTGACCTCGTCAGCAAACCAGCCTGCATGACAGAGATTCTGCTGAAACTTTACTCTTTAAGGCAGGGACAGATGGTGCGTGTTTGTTCCGACACTCTCCATCCGTGTGCTGAATGGATAATACTGATCAACCTCCAAATAAAACAAGCAAACAACAGCCAAAGTAGCCCAAAACTTTTATGACGATACAGTGTCAACTGACACATACAGCCTCAGAAATACGTGACCTGCATGCTGCCGTCTTTTGCTAAATCTGCACAGCAAAGGTGGCACAGAAGTGCTTCTGAAGTGGCATTTAGGTGTCTTTACACAGACCGTTTAATGATGCTCAGATGTGGCTTGAATGCATTTACACTGCCATTACAACTGTATAGGGGCTGAGGTGTGTCTGAGCTGGTATAATTTAGTCTGGCTTTGATGCAGCATTGTCTCTTGACACTGAATTTTGAGCAGGCACAGAGCAGCCTTAACTCGGCTGCGTAAAGACACCTTTTGATTCATAGGCATTTTTTATTTTCATGTTTCATGTGTTTCATATATATATATATATATATATATAATCTTTGTTAAAACAATTACATGAACAATTAATGTCACGTGATTAAACAACAAAATTGGTCAAAACATCTACTGTTATTATAGTTAAATATTTGGGATTTATATGTTGATGCCAAAAAAAAAAAAAAAAATAAGCATGGAAAAATAAGATCCAGCAAAATAAATTATAAAAATAACAAATAAATAAATAAAAAGGTTAAAAAAAATCAACAAAATAAAAATTCAAGTGAAAAGATGTGTTTTCTTTTATAAGGAATATAATGAACTACTCTTCCCTTAAAGCATTACTGAATCAAATTGGTCTCTTTAAATCAAACCGGTGTCTTCCAGATGTATTTTCTTTGTATATCGTTAAATTACATCCATAAGGATTGACAGTATGATTTAAGATCATTTATTTTTATTTATTTTTTTGTCTTTTTTATCGCAACTTAATGTTCTTATGATCTAGAAACATCAAATGGTGTTTTCTTGAGATCTTGACTTTGTTTTCTATTGGTCTAGATCTAACAATTGCCATTTCTAAGCTCAATATTCACAGTGGCACCATGGGAAAAAAAAAAAAAAACATGGTGAATGACTAAAGTGTTCAAATAATTTTGTAGGCTTTGTAGATGCAGTTGATTATTCACAGTCCTAGTTGGAAGCCACCTTGGGTCTGGATGTGGACATCAATGACATTTTGTGTAAATATTAGATGTGTGAAACACCACAGATCAGCGAGATGCACAGCTACAGTGCCGGTTTAGATTAGCCAACCCGCTTCGGTCTGATAGTGTGGAAGCGGAGGGCATCTGGTCTGATGTCGTACAGGATAATCGTTTGATGCCAGCTGGGAGATTGTGTGTGTCAGTACAGATTTGATCGTCAGAGGTGGTCCAGAGATGAGAGGACAGATGTAGCATGATCCTCATCCCTACCGCTCCTCATGGGACTGACAGGAACAGCTGTGACAGCGCCCCCCCCCATTGACTGGCTTCAAAAAGTGATCCAGCACTCCTACAGAGCACAGATGTCCTGTGCAGGTGTGTTTAAAGGGCCTATATTCTACTACACACACCTGTCCATATTGTTATTAATCAAGGTTCCCTGCACCAAACACAAATTACATGATCATTTTCTGACAATACTGTCAGTTAATAGTGAGGGCTTTTGATTTACTCTTTCTGCATTATCCATCGTTTGCCAGAAGGTGGCAATAAGTGACTGTCATTATGAGTGATTCAGTGACTCATTTACCCAGTCGATTCGTTCAAAACAACTGATTTGTTTAATAGCGAAACACGTACGTGACTGTCCCTGCGTCCCAATGTGCATACTATCCATCCTAAATTCTGTGTGATATTAGTAATTTTCAATACTATTTAGGGCAGATAGGGTGGATAGTATGAACATTGGGATGCAGGGTAAGTTCATGAGTAAATCATTGAATCATTTATTGAACCGATTCATTCACTCATTTGTTCAAATCTCATGGTTAAGGTCAAATAAATAACCTATGACTAATATCTAATATAACCAAAATGTGTGCAACACTCAGTTTAGCACTTTTAAATATGAATCATAATAATTAAATTAATGATGACTTCATGTTCATATAAATTCATTATGATGTATTAGGCTATATGCTACATTTTATTTATTTACAGTAGTATATTATGTTGTCATGACTTAAACTTCTCTAAAATGCACTACAGTCTGTGAATCATTCACGCAAACGATCCGTTCAAAACACTGATTCATTCAGCAAAGACGAGTTATGAGTCATGGCCCGTTTACTCAATCGGTTCGTTCAAAATCACTGATTCATTCAGCAAAGACGAGTTATGAGTCATGGCCCGTTTACTCAATCGGTTCGTTCAAAACACTGATTCATTGAGTACTGTGTTGCTCGGAGACGCCAGTCAGATCCTGGATTAACTCTGGAAATATTTTCGTTGACGAAGCAACTTTAGACAAGGTAACTAGCAATATTCCCTCTGAAATGTCTTACTCGATATTAACATTATTTAATGAGCTGTTGTATAAAAATAGCGCACTCGAAATCGCGTGTTGGTTTGAATGTCACTGAATAAATGACGGCTGAGACACTCGGAGCTGTCTGGAATAATGTAATTTAAAGACTTTAGTGTTGATTTGAGTGGAAAGATTGATTTTAGGATATTTTGTCCTGCTGTAGTGCTTATAAACACAGGAGTTAGGCCTAGATCCTTTTTTATCCATGTCCAGTGCACAGGAAGTTGATTATTTGGTTATTTTTATATACATGATAACGTTAGATTAAAAAAAATGTTTTTTGTTTGTTTGTTTGTTTTTATTCAGAAACTTAAGAAGTAAAAAATATTGGATGAAATGTACACAGAAACACTGTAAAGTAGCGGTTATATCGCGGCCTATTTACCGTTGTTCAGCGAATTTGCGTGGCAAAATCCAGTCATTCAGTTCTCAATGCTGTCGTTCATTCCTTAACCTGAACACGATGTTAAAAATATGACAATACAAATATTATTTACTTGAAAAAAAATATTTACTTGATTTCTGTAGTTTTTCCCCCCTTTATTTATTTATTTGTTTATCTATCTATCCATCCATCCATCTAGTAAATTTTAATGCCTACAGCAACGGGATGCAATGCATCTCGGTGCATTTTTTTTCTGTCATGATATATTCTGATTCAAATCAGCAATCATAGCAGGTGAGCTGGGATTACTGCTTTTTTTTATTTCAAATTGGCCAGTAAAATGTATATCGTAGTTAGGTAGCCATCCCTGCACGCTGTTGTTGTTGTTTATTTCATTGATTTCATTGCATAACTTATTGTCTTGTTATTGCCATGATGCTTTTTTCTTGTACTTGAAATGGGCGGCTAGTTGATTGTTATCCTTGTGTTTCTTGTGTTTTTTTTTTTAGGGAGCTGAGAGTTTTTGTCTTGTGATAGTTTAAGGCATCAAGCACTGTATTCTCCATTACATGTACATTTTTCATAGAAAACAGTGAAAATATAAACATGAAATGATAAAAATAAAGGGAACAGTTTGTATCGAGCTCTTTTTTAGTTGTTTAGTTCGGTATTTGTTAAAATCATATTATAAGCCATGGCAACTTGACATTTTAAGATCGGTCAAGACATTTAGCTACTTCAGATGACTAAATAAATGGCTGGAAATGGTTGCCTTATGTTTTTGTACTTCCATAATGCCTTTCTTGTTGTTGTTGTTGTTTTTTACACTGTAATATTAGACTGCAATAACAACAACTTTGCTTTGGGATTGAAAGTAAAAAGAAGACACCCTCTGTGAATACAAAAGAAAAGCTCAAACATTTTCTGGATAGCTTGTTACTTGATGCCAGCAGTGGCAGCAATGAAACTAGCAAGAAAGCAGTCCCATAGGGCAGTAAAATCACAAAAGAGATCTCTTTAATGGTGATGTGTGTAATTTTTTGGATGTTAAAACACTTTCTCGTATCCCAGCTTCATGTTCAGAGACAGCTACAAGCAAGTAGGTTGATCCTAGGGGTTGAACGACTTCTGATTTTTTTAAAGTCGACTTTTATGTGATGAAAGTCGAGTCGAAGTCGACTAGTCGCTGATGACGTCATTAATGGCCATATAAGTCTGAAGCTGTGATAAACACCTTGTGCACATCTATGGCATATGACACAGCGCTGCAGCACATGGCTATTGCTCCTATAACAGCTCATTTTTCTCAGTTCTTTTGTCTTTGGATCGTTATATTTCTCACAGATTTCTGCTCGTTCTAAATCAGATACAGATAAAGTAGCACAGTAAAGATTACATTCATATGAATGCATTAGTGAGAGCGATTGTGTGTGTGTAAGAAATATTAACACTGAGACTCAATCATAACATTTGCTCTGTTTCTTTGCACATTCACCTTGACGGAGCGACATTTCCTCAACCAATGGTGAGAGTTTAGGGTGGGACTGTCTGTCTAATGAATAGTTTTTCGTATTGAATGTATTTCTAATTAACATTTCTCTCATTTTGCATGGGATTGCTTAGGGCAGGGCGATATAGCTAAAAAATGTATCAACGATATAATGTTTCATATCGTTCGGTATCGATAATTATTGATTTGCATGGCTACATCTCTTGTGTGAGACGCGAGTGCAGCAGTCATTTAGTCCATCTAAAATGCGCTGAATATGCATCTGTGTGAATGGCTTGGTTTCGGTTTTAACCTAATCTAGATAGTCTCCACATTAACTTCTATATTTCTCTAATATTTTGAATGCATAATGCAGCAACTGCTCGTCTCGTGGGCTAGACTAACAAAACATTCAAATGCAACAACGTCACTTACATCATCATCACCGCATCTCGCGCGCCACTGATGACACTCCCTGACGCACTCCTAACATTAGATTGTACTAT
>NW_015650351.1:68900-91731 GCF_001515625.1 Sinocyclocheilus rhinocerous
TTGGATTGTACTATTTTTGCATTCAAATGCAAATGTTTATTTTAAATTCGACTAATATTAATTTTTTTTATTCACAATCTCCTCATCACAGGCAGGCACAGCACTCAATTCAGCATGTGTTCATGTTTGTGTGTGCTGTCTCCGTCACTCAGAGCAGGTGCCTATATCGTGCACTATATCGAACATTTTTTATATCGCTATCGAAGAAGGTGTACCGTCGATAAATATCGATACCGTTTTATCGCCCAGGCCTAGGATTGCTTTCTCTTTTTGAAGATCATTTGGATAAAACCTCAAGCATCTTGAAGGCTCTTTAACCTTTTAGAACCATCTTCATGTCGAGAATGTGACGTGTCGAGAACTGTTGTCTTGGTTGGTAGATCACTGGATTTAGGAGCACTATTGTCCAAAGTTGGTGTAGGGAGCTGGGAAAGGTTCAGCAGCTTGTACAGCACTGCCACTGATTGAAATGAGTTCAATCCCAGAGTGCTGCAGTGAAGCTGTATGGTGTTCAGACCCAGCAGGTAGCAAGTGCATTTCTGACTGCATCTGTAAGTTCATGAAATGGGCTGTCAGTAGGACGGCTGGAGTGCTGATGATCTGAGGCAGATCTTTTCTTAGTATAGAAAAACACTTTCTTCTTGAACACAAAAGGAGTTTATTATAGCTAATGTCCAAGCTGTTCTTTTTAATACAAAGTAGTCACATTTCTTACTGTCAAGCTTAAAGACAAGCAGCATTGAAGTAGGCTACAACAAATATCTTTTGAGTTGCTTGTGTGCATTTAGGTGACAGATACTAAAACTCTCCTGGTGTTCAGTGAGGGTTTGGCTTCATTATAATGTAGCAGGCAAATGAAGCACATGTGGGTGAGATACAGAAAGACTAAAGCCCTATTCACACGGGATTAGTATTACCTGGTGACCTCCAGTCATTTGTAATAATTGCGGAGGTTGTCTGTGATCTTAATCCCGTGCGAATCGGCATCTCTGTGATTCGGCCAGCATTTGGCGGGTCGTATATCATTTTTCGAGGCTTTTGTTTGCTGTGCGCCTTTTTATCTATCTTCCGCGAAGAATGGAGCTGCGTTGGAGTGTTTGATAGAATTTTGGGTGCTGTCATCATATCGCTACACCATACAATTTGCAGAAAGAGAAAGCTGAAAAGGTTTTGAGGTTAATGTGTTACAAATAAATCAAGCATAAAGCTTGAGATATTATTTTAACCTGGTGAAATGTAAATGACACAGCGCACGAAACTATATTAGTTTCTTTTTTTTAAATCCATCTGGACCATAGAACGGGACTCTCAAAGCCTTGACATCCGGGTATCCGGGAGACAAGTCAATAAATTCGAGTAAAATCACAGGCTTCGCTTATCCCGTGCGAATGCACCACACGAAATTCAGATGTGGGGGGGTAATTTCAAAATCACACAAGGTCCCCAGATAATACTAATCCCGTGCGAATAGGGCTTATGATGGCTCTGATAGATGACTCGAAAATGATGACGAACTTTGAATGGAATAATCACTGACTCATTATTTAAAAATTACATCATTACACACTCAGATACTGGACATTAGAATGTCTTTGATTGTACTTTAAATCTGTCAGAGTGAAGAATAATGTGTTGAATAATGAATCTCTGCACAGTAGTGTTGGGCGATATGCTAAATTTTCATGTCGTCCTATCGTCAGCCTGTGAGATCACCGATACACGATATTATCGTGCTAATTTATTTAATTATTTATTTACTTAGTTTCATTGCCGGAAAGTGAACCAACTCAAGCATAAGGCTAAAAACAGCCTTTTTTGTACAGTGTGACAAAAATCGGTCTGAGCCTTGAGTAAATGTACTATAGTAGCATGTGTGCGACACAGTTTTACATGTGTATGAGTCGTTTACACACCTGTTGTCCAACAAAGATATTTTAATTTATTGACATGCTTTTTCTCCATATTAACTTCATAACATAGTCGAGTGTTTGAAATAACTTATTTTTGTGATCAGACGTGGTTTCGTATCACAGAATAAGGCAGAAGTCATACTATTTTATAGCATTATATACAGTGATAAAGGCTGTGTCGATTAGCATTGCATTATAAATATACTCCATCCTTATAAAAAATATTGCTTGAAAACACAGATACCATATAGTTTGTGCAATCGCATGTTTATTGTCTTCAGGTTTCCTCAGTTAAAATTTCTCTATCTGCGTTTTATTCAGCTACAGCGATCACTGGATACTTCTTCCTGGAGCATTACTTCTACTATGCATATGTGGAGTTTCTGCGCAAGGGCGCCCTCCGGCTTCCAGTATGAATTAAACAGTCATTACAGTACGTGTGTACTCAGTAATGCTCACAACACCCTCTTTTGGGTAAAAATAGGAAAGATAATACTTTTCTCTAAAGAAACAGGATTCCCTAAATTATCGTCATTGATATCGTTATCGCAATAAATATCAAATTATCGTGATACATGTTTAAGCCCATATCGCCCATCCCTACACCGCAGTATGAATTACATTAGCTTGTTTGATTGCTGTTTACCCATCACTCTTAAATTTACATTTATTAATTTAGCAGATACTTTTATTCAAAGTGATTTACAAATGAGGCACAAAACACCAAAAGCTAATACCATGATGCAAAGTTCTAGACGGTTCCAGAATGGTACATAACTGCAAAATATTATAGGGAGCCTAATGATTTACTAGTAGATATTTTATGTATTTATTTATTTATTCAGAAAAGCAGCAAGATGAATATGCATTTGGCATTTTTGGGTAACCTCTATGTTTTTATGCAGATATCTCCAGGGTACAATTTGAAGTAAAGGGTCAGAGCTCTAGGGGACAGATGGGATTTTAGTGCTCTGTTTAACTACACAACAGTGGCAAAGAGTCACCTTTACAATGCAAAGTATAAAGGCAAAATCACAACAGATCTGTGAAATCTCTCAGCTACATCACAACTGCTTTTGTGAGCAGGATTTCAACACCCTTTTCATATACAGATATTTAGAAGAACCTAAAGTTAATAAAATTCACCTATGTAGTAGGGCTGGCCGATATGTCAAAAATATCTTCTAGATAATCGCCTTTAAAAATATCACGATATCCGAAAATATCGTCTACCTAAGCCCCACCTCCACCATGCCCCGCCCCCGCCGAGACAACATTGCAGACATGCACCATAAACACACACCATGTTCAGTTTGGTCTTAATTATTGCCACAAAGTATCAATGGAAATTAAACATGGGAAACACCTGGGGAGCAAGACATGGAGCAGAGTCTGACAGGAGGTCTCTGTTGGCCCGTTTTTAACTAAATAAAAATAACTGCTTTATTTATTTAGAAGCAGGGTAATTAAAATGTCATTTTTGTATTGTAATTTTTATATTTTTTATTTTATTAATCAAAATACAACGGCCACAAAATAATATTCAGTGTTAGGCTGCCGAGTCTCCAAACGCGTGCATGTTGCGGGGCGAGCTGAGATATAGTACTATAATGTCTTCAGCCGTTTGCAACAAAACTTTATAGTTTTGTTGCAAATGAATTGAGAATTTGTAGTGCTATATATCAGCTTAATTAAACAATTATATTGTATACATGGTTTTAAAAAATCTGTAAAAAATTTTGCACTGAAATGTGCGCTGAAGGAATTTGCGTATTTTAATTATACCTGTCATGTTTGTGGTTTTTCATCATTATACAGTCTGTTTAAATAAATATTCAGAAACACATGCAGTGCTACTTTTTGTATTTTTTTCTGTTTAACTTTTATTAAACTGCAGATCAAAATAGAATAGGCCTATACCCTAAATGAGGATAAATTATATTGGAACGCATCTCCAAAAATAATCGCATACACAGATGCACGTTGCCATTACAGTAGTCAGCGCCGAACAATAGGCAAATAAAATATAAACTGAGGTTACAAAAGTGATTCAGTCAAGATCAGTGAGGGATTTTCTTTTCTTTCATTCTTTAAATTAACATTAATGACTGGCGACCGCGGCTGCTGTCAATGCACAGATCCAGTACACTCTTGTTTTCTTTCTCAACTCTTTACGTTCACTTAAGACATAACCGATTGAATTTATGGGATATTTTGATATAATTCTGTGTGTATTTGTCCATTCGAATGTGTAAGAATGCGAGAAAGAGAGCTCAGTCCAGTGTTCGCGTATATAAGAGGCGACTTTTCTTGCATGCAAAAAGACCTGTATGGTGACTATGGGTCTATGTAAAATATTTTTTGCAACTTACTAGGTTTATCGTTTGTCTTTTTTTTTTTTTCGATAATGTCGATAATCGTCTGTTACCTGACTGTTGACATCGACATCGCGATACTTACGAGACATCGTCGATATACGATAGTATCGTCATATCGCCCAGCCCTACTATGTAGTTTTGTCAAACTTGTTTTTTGTTAACAACAAATGCAAAACTTCTTTGCTGGAAGACCAAGAACCATGTTGATGGTGAGAGAGGCAGCGACGACATAGGAGGGAAAAACGTAGCATGCGCTGGAGTTCACTATGTATGTTAATGGCAGGCACATTGAAAGGTTTGTCATGGTCTTATCTAGAGTTTATGAAACTCTTGGGAGAATAAAGATGCATTAGGACCATATGAGTAAACATTACAAACCAGCTTTCTAGTTTTAAAGTAAATTCTGAGTATATTTTCTCACCAGGAGCATCTCAAGGAAGTGTGTCCTCGTTCCCTGAGTGTTTAAGTTGTCCACCAAACACTTGAAATCACAGTAGCCAACTACTAGTTTGGTTCAGGTTGAAGGTCCACTGAATATGATTTGTTTCATATGCTGCCAAAATACTTAGTTATGATTTATGACTTTTGTCTTGAATCTACTGAGCAGTTTTGCATTAATACAGCATTCAGATTCAGTTTGCGAAGCATGGAAAATGCATATTAGGCATGCAAATGAAAAAACAATTTGTCATAATCCCATTTGTCAGGTTTATAACAACTTTGTCCACATTCACAGCAAAATGAGAAGTTTAGCCAGTGTAATATGCGAGTAATATTAGACTTTGTTTGGACACAGCTAGTCACTTTCCAGGTAAAGAGCTATTAGCAGTAGTACCGTCTGTGGTTGAGTCAAGGTTTCTGACAAGATTATCAGTTTAGGCGTCACCATAACTGGTCAGGTATGATTGGTCTAAATAATAATTATTCTGACTTAAGTTATTGTAAGTTATTGGTCAGGCTGGTTCACAGTTCAGTGGGCGAGGAATTTTATTTACTCATAGTTTGCTGTGGTGGTTTTCAATGTGTATGGCAGCCCCAATTTACAGCCCCGAAATTAACAGATTTAAACAAATTCTAGAGTACAAATGTCTACAATAAGACCCCAGAAATGTCCTAAGATTTGAAAATGACCCAACAGAGCAGTCAGTTTTATGAATCCTGTTTTATGTCTTTGTAAGAAGGAAATCTTATGTTTGCCACTCAGTGGTTTAGCAAGACAGCCTTGGCATTGAATTTTTACAGATTTTGTTCTCTGCTGGATGAAAAGTTTCATGAAAACTTTTTAAATGTTAACAAAAGGGCAATTTTCCAACCCTTTTGAGATAAAGGAAACGATACCCAAACCCTAACAGGATCGCAAATAACAAGGAAATGGACCAGGATAGAAGAAACTTCTCTAAATCTAAAATATAATAAAGCACAAGAGAGACAAAGATAGGACCGTATGTTAGTGTTGAAAACACCAGCAGAACCAAAATGATCCGAAAAGCTTTGATTTTGTCCTGATTTACTCCATTCCTCTTCTTGACGTCGTCACCAGGTCCAGGACGCATCAGAGCCTTCAGGACCATCAAGCAGCTGTACAGTTTTACAAAGAAGAAGAAGAGTAATTGTGGCAGAAGAAAGTTGTAATATTTAATGTCACCCATTGTACCGATTACACATGAGCTAATAATAACAATCCATCCAACGGCGCATAAAGCAATCCTGTATTTTATGGGTTTGAGCTTCAGGAAGGTAACGGGATGGAGAACACCTAAGTATCGCTCCACACAGATGCAGCTCAGAAACAGAGGACGACCGACCAACAGCAGCTGTCCAAGAAAGATCAGTGGTAACCAACAATCAATGCAGTCAAAGAAATATTCTGCTATGGCAAAAAAAAGAGCAGAACAGAAGAGGATTTCAGCAAGTGCCCCATTAACATTGAAGATTTTGGTGGACTGTCCTTGAATCATCTCTTTCATGCTCAGCCACAGGATGTAACAATTTGCTGGAAGACCAAGGACCATATTGATGCCAAATGCAGTGGTGAAAAAAGAGGAGTATAAAACACTGAAAATGGTGGAGTTCACAGAGAAAAGCGATTCTCTACAGGCTGAGATGTTTGTCATCTCCAACATGTCCATATCTAGATTTGTTTTATATGTCCATTTAAAAGAAAGTACATTTATTTTCAGTCGTTCTTCAAAAGCACAGTCGCTAACAGCTAGTGTGACTTCAGCCGAACATGTTGGATGTGATCTATAAAGACGTTGTTTTGACTTATTGAGATGTCTTTGTAGCTTGAACAAGGTGCTGGAAATATTCCTCAGAGATTTTGGTCCATATTGACATGGTGGCATCTAGGGATGTAACGGTATGAAAATTTCCTATCACGATTATAGTGACCAAAATTATCACGGTTATCAGTATCATCACGGTATTGTTAAAATGTGCTGGAGATGTTCAAAAAGGACTGACACATAAATCACTTCACCAAGTTATACATTTAAAAATCAACAAACAGCAAATAAAATGACTTTTTATTTGCTTAATCACTAAAACAATTAATGATAATTAAAAGATGAAACGGTAATACTCACCGTGGGGAATTTTATCATGATTTATCGTCAAACCGGTAATCGTTACATCCCTAGTGGCATCATGCAGTTGCTGCAGATTTGTTGGCTGCACATCCATATTGTGAATCTCCCGTTCCACTACATACCAAAGGTTTGTCATGTTCAAGAAACCAGTTTGAGATGATTTGAGCTTTGTCATGTGGCATGTTATCCTGCTGGAAGTAGCCATCACAAGATGGGTACACTGTGGGATGTACGGGGTCAGCAACAATACTCTGGTAGGCTGTGGCATTCAAACAATGCTCAATTGGTACTAAGGAGCCCAAAGTGTGCCAATAAATATCCCACACACCATTACTTCACCATCATCAGCCTGAAAAGTTGATATAAGGAAGGATGGATCCATTTTTTTATGTTGTTTACGCCAAATTCTGAGCCTACCATACAAATGTCGCAGAAATTTAGGCTCATCAGACCACGCAACCATTTTCCAATATTCTATTGTCCAATTTTGGTGAGCCTGTGCAAATTGTAGCCTCAGTTTCCTCACAGGAGTGGCGCCCATTGTGGTCTTCTGCTGATGTAGCCCTTCTGCTTCAAAGTTGGACGTGGTGTTCAATCAGAGATGCTCTTCTGCATACTTTGGTTGTAACAAGTGGTTAACTGAGTTTCTGATGCCTTTCTATCAGCTCTAACCAGTCTGGCCATTGTCCTCTGACATCTGGCAGCAACAAGGCATTTTTGCTCACAACCACTGCTCTCTGGATATTTTCTCTTTTTTTAGACAATTCTCTGTAAACCCTAGAGATGGTTGTGTGTGAAAATCCCAGTAGATCATCAGTTTCTGAAATATTCAGACCAGCCCATCTGGGACCAACAACCATGCCACATTCAAAGTCACTTAAATCACCTTTCTTCCCCATTCTGATGCTTGGTTTGAACTTCAGATCGTTGTGACCATGTCTACATGCCTAAATGCATTGAGTTACTGGATGTGAATGGCTGGTTAGATATTTGCATTAACGAGCAGTTGAACAGGTGTACCTAATAAGTAGCCAGTGAGTGTATTTAGAAATGTGTACTGTATAAATAACATTGTGACATCATCATTGTCTCATTGCTGGTCAGCCTGGTCCACAGTTTGATGGGTGAGGAATAAGACCCCAAAAATTTACTAAGATTTGAATATGGCCCAATTGAGCATTCAGATTTCTCCACTGTGTCATTAGAGGAAGGCAAGTTTATGTTTACCTAAAACATTGTTTTTTAAAAAGAAGGTGCCAATTTCTGGTCAATTCAAAGATGTGCAGAAGATGTGCAAAACCACTCAGATATTCCGCTAGGATAACGACATTTAGAATAATCAAAAGCGTATTCATGGTCTCACTAACTGTTTTTTCAAAGGGTTCCATTTTATTGAATGGTAACTGACGTTTTTACAGAGTTTGCCCCATGCTAGACAAGAAATTTCTCTCTTTCTTCTACTTCTTTTTTTTTTTAATGTTAACAAAAGAGTGGTTTTCCAACTGTTTTGAGATGGAGGAAAGGATACAGAATCCCTAACATGATCCCGAAGGTCAAGGAAATGGACCAGAATAAAAGAAACTTCTCTAAATGTAAAATATGATAAAGCACAAGAGAGACAAAGATAGGACCGTATGTTAGTGTTGAAAAGACCAGCAAGACCAGAATAATCTGAAAAGCTTTGATTTTGTCCTGATTTACTCCATTCCTCTTCTTGACGTCGTCACCAGGTCCAGGACGCATCAGAGCCTTCAGGACCATCAAGCAGCTGTACAGTTTTACAAAGAAGAAGAAGAGTAATTCTGGCAAAATTAAGTTGTAATGTCGAATGGCACCTGTTGTACCGATTACAGATGAGCTAATAATAAAAATCCATCCAACGGCGCATAAAGCAATCCTGTATTTCATTGGTTTGAGCTTCAGGAAGATCAGAGGATGGATGACCCCTACATAGCGCTCCACACAGATGCAGCTCAGAAACAGAGGACGACCAAGCAGCACCAACTGTCCAAGAAAGACCAATGGTAGCCTACAATCAATGCAGTCAAAGAAATATTCTGCTATGGCAAAACAAACAGCAAAACAGAAGAAGATTTCAGCAAGTGCTCCATTGACATTAAAGATTTTGGTGGACTGTCCTTGAATCATCTCTTTCATGCTCAGCCACAGGATGTAACAATTTGCTGGAAGACCAAGGACCATATTGATGCCAAATGCGGTGGTGATAAAGAAGGAGTGTAAATCATTGAAAATGGTGTTATTTACAGAGAAAAGTGATTCCCTATAAGCTGAGATGTTTGTCCTTTCCAACATGTCCATACCTAGACTTTTTTTTTGACCTGTTAAAAAAATAAAATAAATAACTGAAACATTACTTGGAAAAAATATAAATCTTTATAAACCTATTTGAAAAGAAGTAGTAAAAGATTTGTAAAGAATATGTCTACTCACAAGAAAGTGCTTTTGATTTATTTTCAGTCGCTCTTCAAAAGCACAGTCGCTAACTTCTAGTGTGACTCCAGCTGAACATGTTGGATGTGTATAGATGTCGTTTTGACTTGTTGAGGTATCTTTGACATATTGAGCAGCTTTGCATTGATGCAGCATTCAAATTCTGATTTTCAAACCCAAAAAATCTATATTAGGCATGCAAATGAAGTTTATTTAGAAATGTATACTTTAGGCTGATGATATACGGGGCAACTTTTTGAGCAAAATCCGTGTATCATTCGATCATTCGTTTTTTGATTTAATATTGAAAGTAGAAATATGAGAAAACGGCTCCTTTTTCGTTTCTTTTTTCCCAAAATTGAAAAAAGAGAATTCAGCTTAAATTGTCTTTTTTCGCTCAGGGGTAGAATAATAAATAAACAGCTTGAATATTTGATTTCTACACGTGGGCGGGAATTAAACGCCCCTTTCTGCTGATTGGTCAGCCGAAGATCAAACCGTGCCGTCATCAGTTCTTCCGCAGTATCACGCAGCAGAATAATAGTCCTCCACTGCTGCAGTTGTATGGATTAATTACCCATTTTATTGCAACTACATTTCATATTTTTCTCATCAAACAGACTAATGAATAGCTCGACACAACTCGTACCAGGGCAGAGGGCTTTCTTCTGTGTAGACCAGCGGCTCTTAATGTGACAGGGGTTCCGCAAAATAATTTGCTATAGCCTAAAGTATTTCCAAACTGTAAAGTCGCATTTTTTATCATGATACATAGGCCTACTGTGATGAAGCAACATTACTCAAAAAAAGTTGCCCGACAAAATTGCTCAAAAAATTGCCCCGTGTATCATCAACCTAACATCAGACTCCAAAGGCCTGTTCAAAATAACTCATCCTTCCTGAGTATATCATGCATATGTATATTAAAGGGGTCATATGATGCTGCTAAAAAGAACATTATTTTGTGTATGCGTATTGAGACCAAACTTCTTGTGTGTAGTAATAACCATGACCTGAGGGTACCTGCACAGTTTCGGCACAGAGTCACCTAGTGGTCTGGAAAAATGGCTGTTTTTTATAGTTAAATTATTCAAATTTTCCCATGTCAGACATTTTGGGCATTGGCCATTTTGAATTATATTATGCCAAATTTCAAGAATGCATTGGCGTATCTTCATGAAACTTAGTATGTCTCATTGGCACCTAAAGTACTCTCCGCTATTTTGATTTTCTTTTTTAAACCTACTTTTTCTAACTCCTCCTTAGGCCTGGGTATCATTCAAAAATTTTCGATATCGATACCGATACCGATACCTTGACTTCGATACCGGTTCCTGAACGATACTTTTTTCGATACCAATTTTATGAATTCAATTTTAACGAGATTACTTCGATTGCCATTTTATGGCATGAACAGTTTTCCTCCATTCTGAATTTTTTCAGAAAGCCTAGCCCTGGGCGGTTGCTCTGATTTTGACACAAATTGAATCAGATCATCTTCAGACGATGCTGGCAAAATGTTAAGGAATTCAAGTTGAGCTGTATCACTGCAGTGCTTTAGCGTTGTGACGAGTGGGGGCGGGGCCGAGAGCCGTGGGAACGGAGCGAGGCCGGTGGAGTAAAATGCAGTGGAAACCCCAGTATGACTAGGATAGTTTTCATTTTAGAACATAAACGCACCAGTGCAAACGTAGCCTTACATCTAGGGGGGCTGGGACGCATTCACACTACAGCCTCACGTGTGCGCCACATCTCTGAGTGTAACCGGTGTAAACTAGTAGGTGTGTTCGACTGTATTACAGTACCACGAGAGCTAAAGAGAGCAGACTGCTCCGTGCGCTTTCGAATCGCTCTCGCGGATGATCGATCTGCGCCGCACCTCTAGTCGAACACACCGGCTAGTGCTGCAGGCTTATTGGCTCACTGACGCTGATAAGATTAACCCCTTAGGTATCGAAATTTGGTACCGAACGACGAGACGTTTTTCGATACTCGATGGTATCGAGGCAATTCGGTCAGTGCCTAAAAAGTATCGAACTCGATACCCAGCCCTACTCCTCCTAGTCTAGACTGTTGTTTCTGTTTTCACCAAATTTGACTCAGATCATCTTCAGACCATGCTGGCAAAAAGTTATGGATTTCGTGTCGATAGATAAAGTGGTTTTCATTTACTGCACCAAAGAATTTGGTTTAATGCCAAACTGTAAAGCTTCAACATATTGACACCAAACTTTGTGTGTGCCATTGTGACCTCACACTAAACACACCACATCAATGTGGTAACAGTGCCACCTATTTTCTACATAGAAAATCTGTCATTATTTCTTGAGGGACTTGAGGCTGGGTAATTGATCATAAAATTTTATTTTTGGGGGAAATATCCATTATATTATTATTTATTGGGCTACGGTGTGTTTGTAAGCTTATATTGCATTTTTTAGTGTATTATATTTAGGCCACTGTGTAATAGGAATGTGCACAAATAGTCGAATATTCGCTCTGTAATTATTATTCGAAAAATAAAAACACGGTTCGAATTTTACTGCATGTTGCTTTGCTGGACGTAAATGCAGGGAATCCATGATAAATCCTAAGTAGCAAACTAAATGTCAGTTATAACCAAATGCCCTGGGTGATACTGTGCAGTGTGTTTACAAGTTGATTGTATTTGATCACAGAATGTCATCGTCTGCCTCGTGAAGTTTGGAGTTACTTTGATCAAAATTATCTTACTAAATGATCTTACAAAATGGAATTACTTTTGATTAAATGAATCAGTGAAACGAAAAATAAAAACACTGTTCGAATTTTACTGCATGTTGCTTTGCTGGACGTAAATGCAGGGAATCAATGATAAATCCTAAGTAGTAAACTAAATGTCAGTTATAACCAAATGCCCTGGGTGATACTGTGCAGTGTGTTTACAAGTTGATTGTATTTGATCACAGAATGTCATCGTCTGCCTCGTGAAGTTTGGAGTTACTTTGATCAAAATTATCTTACTAAATGATCTTACAAAATGGAATTACTTTTGATTAAATGAATCAGTGAAATTGAGTTATCATAATATCACCGCCACAATGAGGAATCACATGAAATCCAAACACCAGTCGACTGAGGAAAGACAGCTGATATATTGTTTTTCTCAACATTAATATGTGAAACAATATAAAAATGATAAACATCAGCTGACTGGAGTGTATACGTTCTGTACTGTAATTGGCACGGCCTTCTTTATTTTTTCCGTTTGCTGCGCTTGAGCTTGAATGCTTTTGTTCTTTATATATTTTTTTTTTGTTTGTTTACACATGTTTTCAATTAAAAGAAAACTTTGATATAACGTTGTTGTAAAACATTGTTGTGTATAATGCCTAATAGGGCTGTGCAATTAATCGCATGCGATTGTCATGCGCATCTTGTCAGTAAAGCCGGTTCCGTGATTGGTAGTAAATCGCCATCACCTGCTTTCAGATGGAGCGGCATTTACTACACAGAGCCGTAGTTCACATTCATAATAGCAGATGAATCGCATTCGATTATTGCCTAGCTTGTCACGGAACCGGCTTTACTGACAAGATGCGCTTGACAATCGCATGCGATTAATTACACAGCCCTAATGCCTAATCATAAGCTTGTTCAGAAATGGTGACAAAAACCTGATTATTAAAAAATAACGTCTTTCTCGTTAAATGTCATTTAAATAAACAAATATCTGTATATCCGTTTTTATGAGCCCAAATATTCAAATACAATATTTTTGAAAAATGCCCATCCCTACTGTGTAATGTGCTTATATTGACTGTTTCTGCACTTACGTCAGTAAAAACGTTTATTTGTGTAACTCACCAAGAATCAATATTAGACACAAACCCAAAAATGACAAAATACAAAAATGTAATTTCTAAATATTTATTATTATTTTATTAAGCATGAAACGGTATGAAAGATAAGGACATGGATATGGCTTTTTGGACATTTATGTGTAAATATGTGCACTCCATTCCATCTAAAACCTGTTAACAGAACGGCAGCTTTCCAGCTCTTTTGAGATAGAGGTAAGAATGCACAAACCCTGACATGTGCCCAAGGCACAAACAAATGGACCAGGACAAAAGAAACCTCTCCCAATCTATAAAATAATAAAGCAGGAGAGAGTTGTAGGACCGTACGTCAACACTGAAGATGCCAGCACCATCAGAATGATCCAGAAAGCTTTGAGTTTATCCCAGTTCACTCCGTTTCTCTTCTTGACGTTATCAGCAGGTCCAGGACACAGCAGAGCCGTCAGGACCATCAAGCAAGTGAATAGTTTTATGCTGGGAAAAAAAAGGAAATTTTGGCAAAATCAATCGATAAAGTTCAATGATATTCATTGTCCCTATATGCTTGAACTTATGATCAGAACCCATCTGATGATGGATATGGTGGTCCTGTATTTCATGGGTTTGAGCTTCAGGAAGGTAACGGGATGGAGAACTCCTAAGTATCGCGCCACACACATGCAGCTCTGAAACAGAGGACGACCGACCACCAGCACCAGTCCAAGAAAGACCACCCCAAGTTAACATTCAGTGCAATGAAAGAAATGATGTAGAATAACAAAAATGTAGGAACCACAGAAGATGATCTTAGCAAGTGCCGGGTTGAAAACAAAGATTTTGGTCCACTTTCCTTGAATCATTTCCTTCACACACGGGATATAACAGTTTGCTGGAAGACCAAGAATGACATTGATGCTAAGCGAGATGACAATAAAATAGGATGATAGAAGGCTACATGTCTTGAAGTTCATAGAGAGCATCGATGGTATGCATGTCGAACTGTTTGTCAACTCCTACATGCTTTAACCTTGATCTTTTGAACCCTATCAGCTTTCCGGTGTTTTAGTTTAGATGCCAGTTTGACTCCAGCCGTGTTGGTTGAAGGTCTGTGATGGTTGTGGTTTGTTTCAAATGCTGCAGAACTGCGTTATAGGTCTGATTTGATTTAACGGAGAGTTTTTGTCTTGTTGAGCAGTTTTGCATTGATGGAGTATTCAAATTATGTGTTTCCAAGAAATGCCTCATCAGACATGCAAATTAAACAGGATTTTCTTTTCTTTTTACAACCACACTATTTGCCATGTTGAGAATCACTGGCCATTTTCACAGTAAAATTGTAGAAATTGGTATTCCCCAAATTGTAAGTCGCTTTGGATAAACGCGCCTGCTAAATGAATAAATGTAAATGTACATTGTCGAATGCAACTACATGAGATGCAAAACATTAAATATTCCAAAGCCTTTTTTCCACCTTCATTAAATTGAATGGCAAAATTATTTTTTGCATACAGTATTTCAGATATGTTGAATACATGCAGTTTGTGTGGAATTCAGAGTTTAGTAATTGGCTTCTTTTCTGTTCATCAGTGTAAATTTGAATTGGATGCTGAATTAGAATTTGAAACAGTGACAGGAAGCAAAAATGTATTGGTTTTTAGTGAATTCTATTTCTACTTCATTGAACTCAAAACCATATTATAATTCTTTATCCTCTTTGTCAAATTCAGAAATTGAATATGAAAGCTGAAAGGTGCACAGCCCTTGCAAAGCTGTATTCATGCAGTATTTCAGAAGTCATGTGATTTGACACCTATGTATGTCAAAAGAGATCTGTGTTTGGATCTTGTGTGACACCCATCCATCAGTCATGTGCATTCATCATGCTAGCCGGTTGTTTCTGTCACATCCAATGTTTTGATAAATGACCATCTGAAGTGTAAGCGAGAGAGAAAGCAGATGAGATTTTCCATAATGGAAATAATGTGTGCTAGTCAACATGCTGTCTGCTTAGGACTCTTACATCACCACATATGAAACTATAGACTGAATTACTAAAAATAACTAAACTATAGAGCATTCAAGCAACTGAATGCACGTTAAATATTATTTTTCCCTCATATTATCATTACTGGAAGTCTCAGATTGCAGTAACGTAATTTTGAACATTCACAATATATTTATAAGGATTTTACTAGCATTGTCAATATAGTGCGTTATTTATTTGGTCATTAATTTTGATGTAAAAACACTAATTTCCAGATGTTTTAATTTTGTTTTTGATATAAACTACAAAAAATTTGTTCGAGTTGACTAGAAAGTTTATATGAAATTAATTGGCTCAAAGTAATTTTTCATGTTAAAGAAGTGAAGTATAAAGAAGTGGGGGAAGATAACCAAATGAGCATTAATTGAAATGCAAATGAAGTTCATTGAAATGTATTGGTTTTTAGTGAATTTTATTTCTACTTCATTGAACTCAAAACCATATTATAATTCTTTATCCTCTTTGTCAAATTCAGAAATTGAATGTGAAAGCTGAAAGGTGCACAGCCCTTGCAAAGCTGTATTCATGCAGTATTTCAGAAGTCATGTGATTTGACACCTATGTATGTCAAAAGAGATCTGTGTTTGGATCTTGTGTGACACCCATCCATCAGTCATGTGCATTCATCATGCTAGCCGGTTGTTTCTGTCACATCCAATGTTTTGATAAATGACCATCTGAAGTGTAAGCGAGAGAGAAAGCAGATGAGATTTTCCATAATGGAAATAATGTGTGCTAGTCAACATGCTGTCTGCTTAGGACTCTTACATCACCACATATGAAACTATAGACTGAATTACTAAAAATAACTAAACTATAGAGCATTCAAGCAACTGAATGCACGTTAAATATTATTTTTCCCTCATATTATCATTACTGGAAGTCTCAGATTGCAGTAACGTAATTTTGAACATTCACAATATATTTATAAGGATTTTACTAGCATTGTCAATATAGTGCGTTATTTATTTGGTCATTAATTTTGATGTAAAAACACTAATTTCCAGATGTTTTAATTTTGTTTTTGATATAAACTACAAAAAATTTGTTCGAGTTGACTAGAAAGTTTATATGAAATTAATTGGCTCAAAGTAATTTTTCATGTTAAAGAAGTGAAGCATAAAGAAGTGGGGGAAGATAACCAAATGAGCATTAATTGAAATGCAAATGAAGTTCATTGATTGTAGTTGGAAGTTTTCAGTTTTGCACTAGCTGGCAATCTGAAAAGTTTCTCTGTAAGCACTTTTTTTCCTTCCATCCATTAAGACAGGAAAAGGAAATCACTTTGACTTGTGTGAAAGATGTCATCCTTTGCTCTCTGCGGGAACTCAAGTCAATAGTCAAAGAGATTTCTTTGTGTGTGTGTGTGTGTGTCTGTGTGTGTGAAAGAGAGAGAGAGACATCAAATCATAAAAACAAACAGAGTTCTAGGTAATGCAGATCTGACCATTGTTTCTTATACCTCCAGCAATACATACATAATTCCTCACACAATTCCAAGGTTCGTTGCATTGAGTTTGCACTGTAACCTTTGAATGTCTTTCTATTTTTACTTTTTTTCTCACATTAAGGCCTGTTTCACACATGTGTGCGTAAGCAGCGTTGATTTATTTCTGCATCCATATTAACAGGTTGTGGCATTCACACTGCACACGTAAGCAGCGCCGAGCTACGTAGCTGAGGTAAAATACTGTAAAACACACACAAACCCTTTCTATTCTGAATGCAGTAGTTATATTCAATTTATAGCCAGTCCTGTTGCATATATATGCATGAAAATGTGACTGAGTTTTGCCATAAAATACTGCATTTCTCTTCACTTTCATTCAGACAACAGGAGTACAATAAGGAGTCTCTTACAGAACATTTTATCAAAACGACAACAGTCTTGTTTTAAATGTGTTTAAATGTACTAAATTCCTCTGCATTTCCATGATAATCATGCTAATGTTGAGTAATTGCCACAATTTACAACAATCTCCTGCCATGTTTTGTAGGTTTTTGTGTTATAAAGCTGAATGTGCACATCTAGTTCTTGCCCTGATGACTGTTGTTTAAAGTTCATTTGGCACTTGAGAAGCTATTCAGTGAAATGTGTTCATTTGCTCTTCTGTGTGATCTGTCTCTGGCTGTCGTCCTGCAACTGAGAAACAATTTACTCTAGTCAAACAAGATCCTTCACCAACCCTGTCAATGTTTAACTGTCACTGAGACAGTTGTTCAGTATGTGTTACCATCTAGGAGCAGATTTACATTATTAGTGGTTAAGCTATAATTATTGTTCACAATATTGTGCTAGTAAATTTCACACCGAATTAGACAGAAAGGGCAAGTAATTATATTTCAATCATGACAACTCTCTGAACATTTTAGCGTGGTGATGGATATGACAATGTTAATGCATTTGGTCTTGGCGGAACAGATCTGCTACGCTGCTGCTGAATTGCTGCTGCTGTTGGTTATTGCTGTAGTTGTAGATTATTGCTGCTGCTGCAAGCAAGTACAGGAACTTGCTACTGCCAATGCATATGGCGATACGGTGCCATGAGTATTTAAGACATGCTGCTGCTGCACAAATAGCATATAAAATAACCCCGTAGCAGATCTATACAGGTGGAGCTGGGGAAGGTGGAGGGTTTCAGAGAACTCTGAAAGCGCACTGCAGGAATCTCAAGTGAATGCTAGCCAGCCATATAAATGCAAGGCAGTAAGCTCATTGGCTGCATATGCAGCATGAACCAATCAGCTTGTGCCAAGTCGTTTAACTCTCTGAATATCATCAGTTACGTTAACACCCCGTCAGAATGCGCCATCTAGAGTTTCATGACTGAACTATATATTTATTTCAACTTGAAATTATGAAGTAGAGACATGGAAATATTATTTCAGTAACCTTAATACGTTTTTATAACTTCAGAAAAAAAATTCAAAGTGTAACCAGTGTTTATATATGACACGTTCATTTGCAAAAACAGATAACTCTGTTTTTAACAATTCTAAAAAATCATGTTTTTTCATTGTACATTCCAATTAATCTCAATCAAACTGCAGTTGGGTTATTTTGACTAGGTTAAAAAATAACTTAAAAAGACAGCTAACTAACACAATAAACCACAATAAAAACATGATAACATAATAAAAAGCATGATTTTTGAAAAATTTAAATTTGAAGTTGTTTTTGCAAATAAACTCTTCATATTCATTTTAAGTTTTGCTTATTTTAGTACATCAAGTTAAACTAAATAAAAATGAGCTGAGATAAATATTTTGTCTACCCCTCTGTTACTTTTAGCAGGTTTTGTGTCTCTGTTTTCCTTCAGAACACTCGCCTGCAATGCGTACGGATGTGAAGCACGTGCAGAATGAATCCTGAAATTGAATCTCTGCTCGATCGACTCGAGGGGAACATGAGAACTGGAGAAAGTGTTTGGGAATTACACTGAGTCACAGCTGAACGTGGGCCGGAGCTGTAGTGAGCATGTGTGTTTGAATTGCCCCAGAGAAACGCGCCTCCCTCCCCTGTAATTACACTCGTGATGGTGAGATGCCGCGTGTGGGTCGAACTTTAATAGTGAAGGTGTTGTTGGCAGAACCCAGCTGAGACATGCAATACGCGCTGAATATTTCATAGCATATTTTCCTCCTGCTTGCTGCTCGGAGGATGAAACCTTAGAAACATACGTAAGCAGAAATGCTGTAAATAGCCTTTCCTTTTGGGAGGACAACAAATACATGGATTGTTTTCCTATTTTTTATTTAATTAGGATAATTTCCCAGGTGTAAACTTATAGAAAGGACTATTAGCCAATGAGATCTCTTTAACATCTCAGTATTTGCAGGTACTGCATTGAGATTAAATGGAGAGCTGAAGTCTCCTGCTTCTTAGATGTTTCTCCTGAGAACATTCACCCCAGTCTCACATGTCTCATTTAGAAATTCAGAAGATTGAACTGTAGATGTAATTTTATAGCATTATATTCTTACTGTTTGCCAACTCGTACAGTTACTGTATGTTAAATTTACTAACCCTCAGTCCACATGGGAACAGATTTGGAGAAATGTAGCATTGCATCACATGCTCACCAATGGATCCTCTGCAGTGAATGGGTGCCGTCAGAATGAGAGCTGATAAATACAAGTCCTATATCCATAACATTGCTTTCTCCAGTGAAAAGGTCATCTCGTCTGAATCAGGAAAGAAATATGCACAGGTCACACACTGTTTACAAGTGAAAATGGCTCTAAACAAATATGTGGGTGGATTTTGACAACAGGGGATGGACTTTTTCACTGGAGGAAGCGTTCTTATGGATTATGGACTAATATTTTGGCCATAAGCAACGGCTTAAAAGTTAAAACACAGTAATGATGGACTTGTTTCTTACAAACACACAGCTTTTGGCTTCACAAGATGTTAACTGATGGATTGGAGTGGTGTGGGTTACTTGTGGATTATCAGCTGTTTGGACTCTCATTCTGACGGCACCCATTCACTGCAGAGGATCCATTGGTGAGCAAGTGATTTAATGCTACATTTCTCTAAATTTGATGAAGAAACAAACTCATCTACATCTTGGATAGCCTGAGGGTGAGTGAATAATGCCGTGATACAAAAAATCTTATTTTTGCTAAGCAAAATATATCCGTTTTGTTTGATTTTGGGGTAAAATGTAACAAGGAATTATTCTTTGATCAAAAATTAGCTAATTTAAGTAAATTAGATTATATGGCATATCGTTTGTACTTTGTTGGCTAACATGCATATCTGATGTAAAAGAGGAGTAGAACGGTGCAACTGTAGCTTCATGAACGCGCCACCATCAGGCAGCAGTAATGTGTTTCTATTGGCTGTTTGTCTGCAATGAGATGAGGATATTTTCTACACATTTTTTGCTAATGGAACATATGAGCACTAGAGTCTGCATATGTGTGTGTGAGTGTTCAATGGTGGGGAGATGTTGGTAGAAGCTAGAAAGTTCTGCGAGGAAAATATATGTCCTCATTCTCACTATCAGATCAAAACGTCCTCGGAGAGCAGTCAGCCAAATAAATGATTTCCATCAAATACTTGCCTTTCCTTTATCTCCAGCCTCCTAATGTAAGACATTCACTTATGCGCACAGGGGACGGAGGCTTGATTAATGTTTCTTATCATCCCTGTTGAGTTTAGGGAGATAAGTCATTCTAAACAGCACCGACTGCTGCAAGATCCGCTGTAAATAATGGATATACTGCAATATTTTCCATTAATTTTCAACTATTTCATGCCTACTTGAGCTAAATTGCTCTGAAATACCTCTCCTATTACTCAATGTTTGCCTAGTTTTTAAAGTCAACATGAAGTCAAAATGTACGCTGTTTACTTTTATTGAATAATTCATCAATGCATGTTAACATAGAACATTTAAATATCCTTTTATATTGGAAAAAATGAAGTCAAAGAATTGAATGCTGTTAATAATAATAATAATAATAATGTTTTATTTAAATAGCGCATTTCCAGTGCTCAAGGTCGCTTTACAGTGAAAATACAATTAGAAAAGAAGAACATAAGTATAATAAACAAACATAAGCACAAGTGAAAAAAACAAAATATAACACAATGAGAAAACACGACACAAAATAAGAATTGTAACATTAAGAAAACAAAAAGATGTAGGACAACTTATAAATGATGACATTCAGAGAACAGGTGAGTTTTAAGAAGTTATTTAAATTCAAGAATGTCATTGACACAGCAAAGAGATGGGGGGAGAGAGTTCCCAAGTTTGGGTGCAGCAACACTGAATGATCTACTCCCCATTGAAGCAAGGTGATACCGAAGGATACTGAGAAGACCAGGCTGTGCAACGATTTAAAAGAGAGCAGGAGAATTTTGTATTTAATACGATAGACAACTGGAAGCCAATGGAGATTGAACAAGATTGGAGTGATGTGGGCAGAGCGCTTGGTGTGGGTGAGTAGTCTAGCAGCAGAATTTTGAACATACTGTAACCTGGAAATGGAGCTGGCAGGTAAACCACTGAAAAGGGCATTGCAATAATCAAGGCGGGATGTGACAAAAGCATGGATAATGGTTTCAGCATCTTTAAAACTAATAAAATGGTGGAGCTTGGCAATGCAATGTAATTGAAAGAATGTGAATTTGGTGACGGAGATAATATGGGCTTAAAAGGAGAGAGATGAATCGAAAATAACTTTTTTTTTTTTTTTTACTTTTTAATTTTTTTAAAGGCAAATAATATCCTAATAGGAGCATCAGCTATCTCAGAAGAAAAGTCATTAGCAATGTTTCTAGTGAGTGACTGGGTTGTGGGTTCCAACAATAATGATCTTGGTTTTATCCATGTTTAGTTTAAAAAAAAATTGAGGTTAGCCAGTCTTTTATTTCATGTACAGGTCTCGCAAAATTTCAAAATCACTGGTAGTTTTTTACTTTTTAAGATTTTTAACAGTACAAGATGATCTAATAGGAGCATCAGCTATCTCAGAAGAAAAGTCATTAGCAATGTTTCTAGTGAGTGACTGGGTTGTGGGTTCCAACAATAATGATCTTGGTTTTATCCATGTTTAGTTTAAAAAAAAATTGAGGTTAGCCAGTCTTTTATTTCATGTACAGGTCTCGCAAAATTTCAAAATCACTGGTAGACATTCTTCAGATTTTGGTAACCCAAAATGAATTTAAGTAGCCCGAATAAAAAAAAAAGACATCGGCTGAACTTCACTGCGGACAAATCAGCATGATAAAAAACTTCAGTGATTGCTTTTTTTCTTCAAATAACAAGTCAAGAGAGTAGGGGTGCAACGGATCACAAAACCCACGGCTCGGATCATATTGCATTATCATATCAGATTTTGAGTAACAGATCGGATCATTTTGCAGATGAGCAAATAAAATATGATTCTTTATTATTTAAATAACAGAATACTTCTTTGATACCACAGCAAGAACTAGTAGCATATAGGGACGTAACGATTCACTCAACTCACGATACGATACGATTCACGATACTGATTTCACAATACAATTTTCTCACAATTTTTCTTTTTAACAAAATGATATTTAAGACAACTTATAAATGAAAAGGTGTCCTTTTATTATTTCTCCAACAAAATGCTGCACATTTCTTTGTGAAAATGAAATATGTCAAATAATAAAACTAACTTGAGATTTTTAAACAAATCCCAAATCAAATAATTAAATAATACAAATAAAATAAATCTCTTCATATAAACAAACTAAGGCTTTGGCTGTGCTTTTTCCATTTAAAATCAGAAGCAACCACTGCATTTTAATCATGATCCAAACAAAGATACTAAATACATGTTATTTAGATTGCAATTAGATTGTATACTTTTGAAATTTGAAGCAAAAACAGAATGGTCTGATTTTAGCTTTGTGAATGAGACGCAAATGTCACTCTCTGACAGCAGGTGGCGCTTATGGAATAGCTGGTATTTATAGGCTGCTGCCCCTTTAAGACCGAATCAGTGTTGCCAAGTCCGTGGTTTTCCCGCCGAATTTGGCTACTTTAACACTGTTGCCGCGGGTTGAAGCGACTCCAAAAACATGATATTTATCCCCAGGAATGTGAATTTTAGCAGGGGAACCCCGCCAAAAACGTGTATTTTACTCCCC
>NW_015650351.1:91830-99324 GCF_001515625.1 Sinocyclocheilus rhinocerous
CAAAAACAGCTGTGTTTATGATGATATACTGATGTCGTTTTCTGCATATTGGTCGACAAATATGAAAGAAGTCCGTTTTGGCCCGGAACATTCTTTTCTACAGTGGAAATACACGGAACGGTTCGAGAACGGACACAAACCGGGAACCCGTACCGCGACCTCTATTCTCTGTGCTCGCGCTTGCGCTTCATGTGCGCTGCACGCAAACAGAGCGCAAGTTCTTTCCGTTCCTGCACTTAAATTGCCTGCACTTAAATAGTTTTTAATCACATTAAAATGCGAACGCAGGAATCGTTAAGCAGAATCGAAATGCACGCGTCTTATCGAATACCCGGTTCTTGGAAATTTGGAACCGGTTCTAAAATGGAACCGGTTTTCGATACCCAACCCTACTTAAGACATAACCGACTGTGTTTACGAGAATACTTGCCGAGACAGTTATTTTGAGATAATTTTGTGTGTATGTGTTCATTCAGATGCAAGGATATACGAAAGAGGAATCAGTTCTGTGTATGCACATTGTCTGAAACGCAGCTCTCTGTGCGCGCATTGAATGAGTGCGCGCAGCTCCGAAAGCGTGTGAATGGTTTAAAACACTTGAATGTTTAAATCGGCAAGAACACGTGCAAACGATCAACTATGATCCGTTTTACCCCTACAAGCTAGTGAACAATGCACATCAAGGAAGGAATTTTACATCGCCGTTCAAGATAGCCCGTCGGGCAGGGTTGTGATACATTTTGGTAGTCCGAATGGAAAGCACAATAGCCCCGGGACGTTGGGCTAGCGATTTTGCGAGCCCTGATGTACACAAGTATAGATTTTGTCAATTTGAGTGGAGAGAGTCGGCCTACAAATAGAGTAAATTTGAATGTCATCAGCATATAAGTGGTAATTAAAGTCATGTCGGTACAAGATTTGACACGGGTAGTATGTAAATAATGAATAACAGTGGGCCAAGAACAGATCCCTGGGGGACACCTTGCTTCAAATGGACAGTAGGGGATTGAAAATCCTGCACTGAGATGTAGAACTGTCTGACACAAAAAAAACAGGAAAGAACAGCACCGGAAATACCCACATCAGAGAGGCGGGAAATGAGTAAATCATGCGAAACAGTATCAAAAGCAGAACTAAGATCAAGTAGCAAAAGTATAGAGAGAGAACCAGAGTGACCAGAGAGTAGTAGATCATTTAGTACTTTTACAAGAGCTGTTTCTGTGCTATGCAGTGGACGAAAGCCAGATTGAAAGGGATCAAAGAGATTATTTTCAACTATAAAGGACTGAAGCTGGGAGGCAACAGTACTTTACAATAATTTAGCAATGAGCTGTAAATTTGAAATTGGATGATAATTAGATCAAAACTGAGGGATCGAGGTTTTATGTTGAAAAACTTGAGAAGTTTTTTTGTGCATCCAGACACATGATCTGGATTCATTGATTGAAGCAATAAGCCATAGAAAGGTGTATATTTTAGTTTCACAATGGTTAAGGGGTTAGGCATGGCATAGTGAGGTGTAAGGCATATCTTGTAGAAACTGTGGTGGACAATCCATAAAACCTTTCTGATATGCATTTCATGAGAGAAGCTGTTTCTCTGGGATTTTTTTTCAGACCCTTCCCAATCAATGAGCCACCATGGACTAGGGCTGTACACTTTATATTGAAATAAAATCAATGTCGCCATTCAAATCATCTGGTCACATTTAAGTCAAATTTCTGGGGGGGGTTTTTTATCTTGCATTATATGTCACAGAAAAAGTAAACATCACAATGTCAGTTATGACTTTTTTTTTATTAGTGGGAATGAAATTTGGAATTGCACACTACACACTACATACACTACATTTAGAATAAAAGCAAAACAAAAAATCTCTAGTGTTTGTTTTGTCTGATATGTTTTTATTATGCAACAGCAAGTGCACAACTTTCACATTTTTACCTCAGCTACATAAGAAGGCTTATTTTTAAATGCCAGAATAGAGGCACACTTTGCTAACTCTTTTGAGATGAAAGGTTGCACAAAATTTAGAATAAAAGCAAAACAAAAAATCTCTAGTGTTTTGTCTGATGTTTTTATTATGCAACAGCAAGTGCACAACTTTCACATTTTTACCTCAGCTACATAAGAAGGCTTATTTTTAAATGCCAGAATAGAGGCACACTTTGCTAACTCTTTTGAGATGAAAGGTTGCACAAAACCTAACATGATCCCTGAACACAAGGACAAGGACACAAGAAACTTACTAAAGTCTAAAGAATAATAGAGCACAAGAGAGATAGTGATAGGACCATATGTCAACACTGAAGACTCCAGCATGATCTGAATGATACGGAAAGCCTGGACTCTATCCCAGTTCACTCCATCTCTGCTTGACGTTGTCACTCGGTCGAGGATGCCTTCAGGACCATCAAGCAAATAAACATGTTAAAATGTTTGCTACACCACATGATCGCACCTAGATGTTTGAAGAGGGTAGAAGGAAAGGTTTGTTAGGACAGCGTGAATATTAAAGACACATTAAGACATCTTTAAATTGATATGTTACCTCACAAGAGAACCGTGCTGGTTGAATGTGGGACTGGGTGTTGTTTGTTTCAAATCTGCTTTATAGCTTTGATTTGATGAATTGTTTGATCATCTATGGCTAAGTTTAGCATTAATGTCTGTAAAACATCATCCCATCCTTACACTTGGAAAGCAAATGAAATATCACTCTGAAAAAATAGCTAAATAAGAAATGTAGAAACGGTAGAAAAATGTGTGTTGTGATGAAAATGTGAATAGTGTGCCAAACTTGCTGCAGTGTTGCTTGCATGGTTGCCAGAGTGTTGCTAGAATGTTTTTAGTGATTGTCATAAACTATGTTGACTTTGACATAGCATAGTACTGTCTTCATCCTAACATGTTATTTTGAATTCAGCTATGGCATAAGTATTCAGAAAGTACTACTTTCATTACAGTACTTAAGTAAATTTTTCTATTGTTTGGAGTATAATTAAGTTTGAATTTTGTAATAAAATTGACAAAATTTGAAAGCAACAAAGCACAAAACTTAGGCTACGTCCACACGAAGACAGAGCTTTCCCTATCCAATCTTTTTTTCCCCCCTCGTCTCAAGAAATATCTGCGTCCACACGAAACCACAAAACCAACACAAAACGATGTAGTATACATGCCAGACCACTATGTGGTGCTGTAATTCTGCCACAGAGATACAGTAAAAACGGAGAAGACTTGGACTATGCGCATAAACCTTGCGTGCGGTATACAGACGAACATGGAACAATACATTTATTAATCTGTGTTAATGTTAGTTAATAAAAAGACAATCGTTCAGTGTTTGTTTGTGTTTTTGTTGCTGTTACGTGACGTAACGGTGTCTGACTAGGGGCGACACGTGGGCTGATGACGTCATCGTTTCAGAAAATATACGGATTCGCTGTCCACACGAAAACGCAAGGGCGGTATTTTCAGATTTATCCACTCTGGGACCCGGTTTCAAAAAATATCGGTTTCACTCTCCCAAAACGCCGGATCCGTGTGGATGAAACGCCTATATGATACAAAATGTATGCGTATACAGCTAAACGTGTCTCCGTGTGGACGGGGCCTTACTGCGATTTATTGGATAGGTGGCACACTACAAATAATGCTTAATGAAGATTTGTTCACAGATCAACTGAAAACTGATTGATTCCTGGGATTTAAGAATATATCTAACACCGCTATAAGGTTGTGTAACAATACTCTACAGTAAACATGAACTAACAATAATTTTAAAGCCTTTTTAAATCTTGTATTATATTACTACATGAACCAATTCATGCCTCAGGTTCTTTCTTCAGCACAACTCTGTGGGGTTTTACGCAGTTGTGAATTTGAAGCCACACCTGACACCTGTCTCTTATCTTTCATAGTGAGTTCATCCTGTTAATGTGTTTCTGTCAATTGAGTAACTAAAGAGTTTTACTATGTGGATAAAAATTAGGAATATTTGTTTGTAATATTTAAAATGTCTGTATGTATATCGACATTTGTTTCTTTGTTCTGTGATTCCAAAAATCACAAATCACAAAAATATATTTAAAAATATTTATTGTAATTTTATTTCATAGAACAAGCTATGAAATATAACTGTGAACAGCAATTACAGAGCCAAGAATAGCCAAGAATATACATTTGTTGGAAATTTGTAGCAAATATGTATGTTTTTGTGCCATCTAATTGCTCGGGTAGCCTACCCTCATAACATAATGTTAAAGACCTCTAAGACGTTTAATTTCAGTATTAATTTTTAGTGTTCTAGAATTGCAAACTGACTAGTAGGAGGAACTGTGAAAAATAACCAGTATGACCAGTATGATGAACTCGGCATGACCAATGAAATCATAAGAGAAAGAATAATGTTTCTAGGCCAAAGTTCACGCATGCATCTGTGAATTTTGTGGACTTGGTGGCGCTGTAGAGATTGAGTGGAAGATCCAAAAAGTTGGTCTGGAAATTTTTAAGACCCATCCCAATCAATGAGCAGCTCTAGACATGGGTTGTGTGATATATTGAAATCAAATCAGTATTGTGATATGGCTTTGTGTGATTGTCAAATCCAAGAAAAACTACATTTCTCAATGTCAGTTTTTTTTACAATATTGTGCAGCCCTACTGACGACTCTTGTGTATAGACATTTAAGTATCTAGTGTTTGTTTTGCAGCATATTATGGAACAGGAAGTCTAAAAGTTTTAAATTTTTACCTCAGCTACACATTTTTAAATCACTAAAACTAAAGCCCTATTCGGGCGGGACTAGTTTTCTAAACTACGTTTGAGTTTCGATTCTTACCACCTGACGTCTGCGTTTTCATGTACCAATTCGAACGGGACTAAAATCTCCGTGTTTATTAGAGAGGTGGGAGGGTCTGTTTTGTACATCTGGGCGTCACAGAGATCACACGCTCTGTATGCGTGTATTGCGTATAGTCATTTGGATTGATTACCATTAGTATTATCACACAAATACCATGGTGAAGCTAAATGGCTAGTATAGCAAAACCATGTTAGTGTGTGGTTACTTTAGTTTAAATATATATATATATATATATATATTTGTTTGTAGTAAACCCATGTTTAATTTTCATAAAGGTACATCTGTAATTAAAACATTATGTAAATGAGTGCAGAAATTAACGTGAGTAATAGTTACAATAGCCAGTCTTAACAGTTTACGTGATCTGGCTTTTGATTTTATTATTGTTATTTTTTTATTATTTCTTTGCCGGGAAGCAAATATATCAAACATGCGCACGGTAAGAGCATCTACGGTAATTCACGTTGGCCAAAACACACAAGGAAACACGTTGTGAAAAAAAATATCACCGGCAATCACAGACATTCGCATTCGGACGGGATTCGTTTTCTCAGAGGATCACTGAGTTTGCTGAAAAACAGTAGGTAATTTGCTCTAGAATTATTACGGAGGTTGTGTGAGAAAAACACAGACGTGGCAGATTCGGACGGGATTAAAATCACCAAGTACGTCTGTGAAACACAAATTTCTCTAATGCCCCCCTGTAAAACTAGTCCCGTCCGAATAGGGCTAAAGATACACTTTGTTAACTCTTTTGAGATAGAGGAAAGGCTGCACGAACCCTAACATGACCCCTGTACACATGCAAAAAGACCACCACACGAGAAACTTCTTAAAATCTAAAATATAATAGAGTACAAGAGAGATAGTGACAGGGGCATACGTCAACACCAAAGACACCAGCACAATCTGAATGATCCGTAAAGCCTTGACTTTATCCCGGTTCATGCCATCTCTCTTCTTAACGTCGTCACCTGGTCCAGGACGCCTCAGAGCCTTCAGGACCATCAAGCAGCTGAACACTTCCATGATTAGAAAAGCAAAGTACTGTGGCATAAGCAATTCGTACATGTCAATGAGTCCCAACCTAACTACTATGCTTGAGCTAATGATCAGAATCCATCCAGTTATGGCTATGGTGATCCTGTATTTTATGGGTTTGAGCTTCAAGAAGGTCACAGGATGAAGAACCCCTAAGTATCGCTCCACACAGATGCAGGTTTGAAACAGAGGACGACCAACCAAAAGAATCATTCCAAAACCAATTATTTCATATTTACAGTGAGGACAATTAAAGTAATACTGTTTGATTACAAAGGGGAAGGAGAAGTTATAGATGACCTCAACAAGTGAAGTGTTGAAAACGAAGACTTCGAGGGACTGTCCTCGGATCATTTCTTTCATGATCCAGCCACAGGATGTAACAGTTTGCTGGGAAACCAAGAATCAGGTTGATGCTGAAAGAGAAGGCGACAAAATCATATGGTAAATTGTGGCATTCGCTGGAGTTCCTTGCGAAAATGGACGGCCGGCATGTTGAAATGTTGGTCCACTCTGACATGATCACACCTAGATGTTTGGGAGTTGAATGAAAATCAATGAATTGAATTAAATGAATTGAAAGAACATGGAAAAAAGTTCATTAGGACAGCATGAAGGGTTGTTATCATTACCTAAAACTGAAAGCATAAAAACAATTCTGTTACTTAAAATAACATTTAACTGAAATAAATTGAAAATATAACAACTTGAACATAATTTGTAAAAGTATTTATTTTCAAATTTTTGTTTAGACA
Organism: Sinocyclocheilus rhinocerous; assembly: GCF_001515625.1. NCBI lineage: Eukaryota > Metazoa > Chordata > Actinopteri > Cypriniformes > Cyprinidae > Sinocyclocheilus > Sinocyclocheilus rhinocerous. The sequence continues at coordinate 98,495 of NW_015650351.1, forward strand.
AAACAAACACAACAAAATTACTAAAATTAAAATGTAAACTGAAAATACAAAAAACAAATTCTAATTTTAAATATTCATAAAAACTATAAAAGCATGGTAATGGTACAAAAATGAACAACAAAAAAACATTTAAACATTTAAAATCAATGCGCTACCTCGCAAGGAGAACCGTCCTGGATGAGCATGGGACTAAATGTAGTTTGCTTCAGATGTTGCAGATCTGCTTTATAGATTTGATTTGGTTATTCACGGGCATGCAAATGAAATATCACTGTGATAAATAGCCTAAATGAGGAATCTAGCAAATTGGTGTGTTGTGATGAAAATGTAAATAGTTGTTCCATGCAAAACGTGCTGCTACGTTGCTTGTGTGGTTGCCAAAATGTGTTGCTAGACTGTTTTTAGTGATTAAATTAAATTTGATATGCCATACTACTCTTAGCCTGCATCCTAGCATGTTATTTTGAATTCAGCCATAGCATCAGTATTCGGTAATATTTACGTTTCTACTTTTTTGAGTACAATTAAGTTGTGGTACTTTTACTTGAGTTGGAATGCATTTACATTTATTTTTCACAAAACGTACAAAAAAATAAAGAGTCAACAAAGCGATGGTCTGACTTGGTTATGTACAGTAGGGGAAATATTTATTTGATCCCCTGCTGATTTTGTAAGGGTCTGTAATTTTTATGGTAGGTTTATTTTAACGGATAGAGACAGAATAACAACCAAAAAATCCAGAAAAAACACATCATATAAAGGTTAGAAATTGATTTGCATTTCAGTGAGTGAAATAAGTATTTGATCCCCTACCAACCAGCAAGAATTCT
>NW_015650351.1:99786-103044 GCF_001515625.1 Sinocyclocheilus rhinocerous
GCTAGGTCAGTCCATGACCTTAATGTGCTTCTTCTTGAGCCACTCCTTTGTTGCCTTTTTTAAAAAATTTTTTTTTACTTATTTCACTCACTGAAATGCAAATCAATTTCTAACCTTTATATAATGTGTTTTTTCTGGATTTTTTGGTTGGTATTCTGTCTCTATCCATTAAAATAAACCTACCATAAAAATTACAGACCCTTCATTTCTTTGTAAGTGGGCAAACTTACAAAATCAGCAGGGGATCAAATAAATATTTTCCCTACTGTATATGGAATAACTGTTTTATAACCGCTTCACATCCTGCCTAACAACGCCCCTTAGCTGTTATAAATTCACTGTAAACCACGTCTTCTTGGGGCTTATTGCTTTATTCACACAGTACTTGGGATTGAAAGTAGAAATCATCGCTTTAAAGCCATCATCCTCCACCATGGACAGTGGGCGCATGTCTGTGGCAATCATGTTTAAAATGCTGTCTGAAAACTCAGCTACTCGCTCAGTGGAACATGAAGTAGCTGTCCACACATATCTGTCCATACGAAGCTGTGATGTTTTGGTGAAAAAATTATTATTGATGATATTTATTACTAAGGCAAAATATCATTATCATACAGTAAGTTCATGGCTGTGCATTTATAAACCCTATTCATTGCAATCAAACTAAAATTACCACACCTGCTGTGTTTGAGCACATTAGGCTTAGGGACATGATTACAACAATGTATTCAACGTTCAGTATTCAAACGAATGTATCAACTGAGTATTCATCCAAGCCATGGTATAAAGAAAGTATCTAGTATGTTTCATCATAAAAGCCATTCACAACATTTTTTGACAGTAAATTAATTCCTTTGGTAAGTAGCCGTGGTATAAGCTGTTAAATAATGCAGTGGTGTAATGGCCCCTCCGCATCCGTCGTGTGGTATATTTTCACAGAATTGCACTGGCCATCCTGGTTTATCCCTTACGTAATTAACATACATTATTTACCAGCCTTTATCTCGACTAGCAATCGTGCTCAATCTTGCAATGGACACACGCCACGGCGTTCTCTTTACTTTTCAATTTGAAATGATCCCAAACCTTGGACATTTTCTGTCATTTTCTCCTGTTTGTTTCTTCTCTTTGCTCATCGCCATTGTTATCACTCCCTTCCATTTTGCAGCCCGCACTAGCCTGCGCCAGCGCCTTCAAATCAAAACACCGCCAACAACTTGCGTCTCTGTCCGCTTTGTGGGTGACTTAAGCGCATTGTGAAAAAACATGACGTGAGCTTTAAAATGAATTAAAAGAGGCTTCGAGGCAGAGGAATTTGCCTCGATCATTTTTTGTAATCGAGTTACTCGAGGAATCGTTTCAGCCCTAATTTAATGACATGTTTTTATTTCACAACATCAGCTGAGTGTTTGAAGTAATTTCCTTTTGTGATTTGATGTGGCTTCCTATAAAATTATATTCTATACTGTAATAAGGGCTATGTCGATTAGCAATGGATTATAAATATACATAATTATTAGGAAAATACCTAAAATGGCTTGAAGAACAGAATTAAACCATTTATTGTTGCAGTCGTGTGTTTATGTTTTCGTGTTTAATTAGTCAAAACCTTTATATTTGACTTTTACTCAGTTACAGCGATAGCTGGATATCTTTGTCCATATTAGGGATTTCCTGGAACATCATGAGTTCTATTACTTCTGTGATGCATATGCTGAGTTTCTGCACGGGGCGCCCTCCGGCTTCCAGTATGAATGAAACGGACTACATGTGTTTATAGCGCTCAGTGATGCTCAGTCCATCTTATTTTGAGTAAAAGTAGGAAAAATAATACTTCTCTCTAAAGAAATTTGAAGTCAACATTAGGGATGCTCCGATCAGGATTTTTGCAGCCGATACTTAGTACCGATCTCTTGTCATAGTTTCTGCACGGGGCGCCCTCCGGCTTCCAGTATGAATGAAACAGACTACAGGTAGGAAACAGACTAAAAGTAGGAAAAATAATACTTCTCTCTAAAGAAATTTGAAGTCAACATTAGGGATGCTCCGATCAGGATTTTTGCAGCCGATACTTAGTACCGATCTCTTGTCATGGTGATCGGCCGATACCAATGCCGATTCTGATGCTTCAAGCTTTATATAGACTGTTTCATCGGGCGCACAAGCCTGGCCTGAAGTTAACTTCCGGTCTGTGTTTGTTTATCAGTCTGGCTATGGCGCCGGGTACAAACGCAGTTAAAGTTAAAGGTGATGAGTAGACTGAAGTTGGGCTCAAATGCAGATTATTTGCGGGTGGGTCACGGGTAGTGGTTCAACGGATCACAAATCTCACGGTTCGGATCACATTACGGATTTTGACCCACGGATCGGATCATTTTTTGGGATCAACAAGAAAAGAAAAATATTTCAATTTAACTTGCTTTCCATTTATTACTTAAAGCGAAGTACTTCTTTGATACCACAGCAAATACTACTAGATTAACTAAGAAAGTTTAAACATGATTAAAGACACAAGAGAACAGCCAGCAAAAAGATAAATACAACAGGATATGTTACAAATAAAATAAGGTTGGTAGTATTCAAATACAGAAATGTAATAATTAGGGAAAATAACACTGCATAGTGTTCACTGTATAAATTAAATATAGATTTTTATCACAGCTGTTTTGTTGTTTGATGATCATTAATGACAGCAGCAGTATTTATAGGCCGCTGTCCCTTAAGACCTGATGCACGGATCCGATATAATGATACACATCACATCCGATTTCTTTCTCAGCTGTTTTCATTCACTTGAGACATAACTGACTGCGTTTACCTGAATGATTGTCGAGATGGGTATTTTGTCATAATTTTATGTGTAGGTGTCTGTTCAGAGGATTCTACGGTGGCCGAGAGAGCTCAACCTGCTGCAACTTAAGAAAACACATGCAAATTGAAAAAACACCAGCAAATTAAGAAAACATCTTCATCAATTTGACAACACATGCGCTGCAAATCCTCACAACACATACAAATGAAGAAACGCGCTGCAAATCCTCACAACACATGCAAATGAAGAAACGCGCTGCAAATCCTCACAACACATACAAATGAAGAAACGCGCTGCAAATCCTCACAACACATGCAAATGAAGAAACGCGCTGCAAATCCTCACAACACATGCAAATGAAGAAACGCGCTGCAAATAGCACGGACCACAACGGAAATGTTTCAAGGGGACCCAAAAAACTGACGGACCCGGCTGGGATTTGTTTT
>NW_015650351.1:104762-114191 GCF_001515625.1 Sinocyclocheilus rhinocerous
CTCTCTCTTTTCATCCCATCCCCCATTCCTTACATCCAACTATCCCTCCCTCCGGCCCTTCTGAGGAAGGAGAGCTCCATAAGACAGTGTCTATGAGCATTAAATCATCCCTAACATCAGCGAGAGTTTGAGCGAGGTAATGCATTCATTAGTGGTTCAACGGATCACAAATCTCACGGTTCGGATCACATTACGGTTTTTGGCCCACGGATCGGATCATTTTTCGGATCAGCAAGAAAAGAAAAATATTTCAATTTAACTTGCTTTTCATTTATTACTTAAAGCGAAGTACTTCTTTGATACCACAACAAATACTACTAGATTAACAAATACACAAATTACAAGCATAGATAAATACAACAGAATATGTTACAAATAAAATAAGGTTGGTAGTATTCAAATACAGAAATGTAATAATTATGGAAAATAACACTGCATAGTGTTCACTGTATAAATTAAATATAGATTTTTATCACAGCTGTTTTGTTGTTTGATGATCATTAATGACAGCAGCAGTATTTATAGGCCGCTGTCCCTTTAAGACCTGATGCACGGATCCGATATAATGGTACATATCACATCCGATTTCTTTCTCAGCAGTTTTCATTCACTTGAGACATAACTGATTGTGTTTGCCTGAATGATTGTCAAGATGTGTATTTTGTCATAATTTTATGTGTATGTTCAGAGGATTCAGAAGAGGATTCAGTTCGGTGTTCGCACGCCGTCTGAAACGCGTGTGCACGCTTCATGTGTAACATAACAAGTGTAAAGGCTGTGCGCGTAGAGAAGAGCGCGCGAGTAATGAATCGAGTTCCTTCCCTGTCGCCTTTTTTCTCTGGAATTGTTTAAAATTCGCTTGCTTGTGTAAATACGAACAATTGATAAACTTATACTATATTATGGTTAAATTTTGCAATTAATCCGCGGATCATATGCGTGCTGAACCGTGGGGCTTGGTCCGTACGGATCACGGATCAACTACGATCCGTTTAACCACTAGTCGCGGGTGGATAAAATAAATCATAAATGATGCAAATATTAACTACATTTTTTTTAAAGAAACAAGTAGAAATATTTTTAATGTAAAGTCGTCAACACCAAAGCTCCAAAAGTATCAAAAATGTATTTTTTAAAAAGACTGTCGCATAGCATATGTGACGTTTCGTACATTAGCCGTCTTACATGAGATAGTGCCTCGAATTGTAAAAATTTTCGCCGTGTACGGATGTGCAAAGGTCGACGTCTTATATGTGAAATTACACTGTTGACAGTTACCGCATCTGTAATTCCCATATGGTATTTTGTTCAAAAAATGAGGAGCAGGTTTCAAATCCGCTCTAACCAAAAGATTTCGAAGATTAGGGGTCATCCATGGTGACTAGAAGGACCGGATAATCAGGTAATGTCACATTATTCATGAGTTCGATAAAATCCATCGTATCTCTAATATAAGAAGGTAAAGACGTGACTAAAGGTTGTAAATGAAAATCAACGAAAGCCGAAATTTTTTCTGTAAGTGACCCAATTGCTGCCACTATGGGTCTCCCAGAAGGGATATCCTTATAAGGTTTGTGAATTTTAGGCAGCGTGTATAGTACTGGTGTGATCGGATGCTCAACACACATGTATTCATATTCATTTTTTGTCAACAAACCTGAATCCACAAACAGTTTTAAAGTATTGTGTACAGATGTTTTGTAATGAGCCAAAGGATTCATACTCAATTTTTTGTAAAAAACTGAATTAGAAAGTTGTCTCTGAATTTCAAATTCATAGTTTTGTCGATCTAAAATAACCACTGCTCCACCTTTGTCAGCACTTTGAATAACTATAGACGAATCTTTTTTAAGTGATTCCAATTCAGACAATTGTGTCTCCGTCAAATTATGTGCAAGTTTATATTGTCTTTTAGATTTTAATATAGATACAACATCACTTTCTACAAGCCTACAATAAGTGTCCAAAGAAGCATTTCTGTTTTTAAAGGGAACAAAGGTGGATTTACCTCTAAAACCAGTCCGATGTTGTTCACTAGAATTACAGTCCTCTCTAGATGTACCACAGTCACTGTCCCGTAACTCAGAGGTTATATCAGACGTAGAGGCTCCGGAGTCCAATGACCCAGGCAGGCATCAATTAATGTCATTAAACAATATTTTGAGAATTACATTTGTGTATTTTGCATAGCTTTATATATGTTTTTGATTTATTTTTATTTTCTTATTTTTGGTTTCTATGTTTTTCTCCTTGGTTGATATGTTATTGTTTTGGTATTATTATTATCACGATAATATTGTACGGTCATGTGACCTTTGATCACCTGGAGGTAGGCCTATAAAGATTGGGATATCAGTGTTGTTCATTTGTCTGATGAAGAGCCTGCGTGCTCGAAACGTCACATATGCTATGCGACAGTCTTTTTAAAAAATACATTTTTGATACTTTTGGAGCTTTGGTGTTGCCGACTTTACATTTAAAATGTAGGCTAATATGGCCAAATGATTTTGTTTTATAAATAAATATTCATTTAAAAGCAGCCCACGATCAGCATATTATGTTACCGTTACCCCTTACGGCTCCGACAAGGTTTTGTTCCGTCCTCCACACTGTGATAACTCACAGAAGACTATTGTGACTACTATGACGTTGACGTCATCAAATTGCGATCGGTTTGTGAGATCGGCCAAGTTAGTGAGTACCGATCGAGTCATAAAATGTGATTATCGGCCGATACCGATCTCCGGCCGATCGATCGGAGCATCCCTAGTCAACATATGATAAATCAATGTTTTTCTCCATTGTAAAATTAAATTATTATTTTCAAATTATTATATGGTTATATTTATTCTTAATCTATTTAGTTTTATTTGTATTAATTTTAATAATGAAAGTGTTATCACAATAGTAATATTTCATATTTTGTGTAATATTTATATTTAGCAATAACAATAATCATATTTACTATTATTAGTCATATTAATGTATAAAACGTCAGATTTGTTTTAAGCAACAGTAAAGCATGGCTGTTCACTTTCAGAAGTTGTGGTGATTCTTTCTTTTCCCTGAAATAATATGTAACATATATGTTTGTTACATAATTTTTGTTTTTTAAATATACTTTAATATAATTTAAATAGATTTTTGAAACTTTGTATTGCATATCAAATATTGATATTATTTATCAAGTTTTTGCATATCACATTTTTCTTCAATACCGCGCAGCCCTAGTACATTATATACATTATATGTAAGGCAACATCCGTGTTTCTTTGTTCTGTGATACCAAAAATCTCAAAACACGCACAACTATTTTAAAATGTTTATTTTCATTTAGTTTCTCAGAGCAAAACTATGAAATATACCTGCAAACCGCAATTACATGGCCAATAACAGACATTTAGTGAGGATTTGTAGAAAATAGGTAAATTTTTGTTTCAACTAAATGTTAAAACCTCTTTTATGTCAATAGGACAAAGGGTTCCTAAAATATAACGTGACTTCAAGTGGGTGGAAATGGCAGACAATCTATTCGGCTGAAATGGAAAAAGTATGGTGAACTCACATGAACAATGAAATCAGAATAGGAAGAACAATGTTTCTAGGCCAAAGTAAAATCATGCATTTGCACATTTCAGCACTAGTTGGCACTGTACAGTTTGAGTAGAAGATCCTAAAGTTGGTGTGAGAACTTTTCAGACCCTTTCCAAATCGTGAGCTGCTGTAAACTCCAAGAATAAAACTATTTCACACTGTTGTTATTTGACTTTAGAAAGATTGGCAGCATTCACTACTTAATTGTCATACAGAGATTAGTAGGTCAGTTAGTAAAATAGTAAAATTTATTGACCTGAGCAGTCCTTATTGCAATATATGCCAATGGTGACAGTTCAAAAATGAGAAAATGAATGTTTTGCTTTTTTCCCCAAAGTTTGTGTGCCTGTAACTCAAGAAGTATTAAAACAGTTACGATACTGCATATTTGAACTCTGGAAGCCACAAAAGATTAAAGTTAAAGTGTACAAAATCTCTTCTTCCAAATAATCCTGAAACAGATTCAAATTTAGAATCTTATGAATAGACTGTTGAGAGCAAGTTAATGTGCTTCAACTTGACCATTTCAATGCGCTTTTTGGATTCAGACAGGCAAGTTGTATGAAATAGTTTTGATACAGGGAAACAAAATTGTTTTAACATTATTTGTTCTTCAGACATTGCTCTTTACATACACTAAGTATCAGTTGTATGCAAAGTGACCAATATTTGGTTTTTGACCATTGAAAATGGGTAAAATTAAACTATTTGCATACTGAAATCCCCATATCTCTAGGACTGAACCATAGAGGGCCTTAAAAATCAAGATACTAAAAGTTTGTTAATAATTAAAATTTTGAAAATATTGAAAATAGAATTGCTTGAGTTACATGTATGCAAACTTTGAGCCATATTCAGATCCCCATATCTTTGTGCTTTTTCCCATTTTTGAACTGTCATCATTGGCGTATAATTCAACAAAGATTGCTAGTCAACTGGTTTTTACTAATATAGATATATCTCTGTGTAAAAATAAAATAATGAGGCTGCCATCTTTCTAAAGTTATTTTCCACCTCCTGTAATTTGACTCCAAAATAGTGGATTACTCCGTAATCATCAATGGCATTTAAAATTTTGCCATTTATTATTATTTATGTTTGTCTTTCTCCAGAAAAAAAAATACTAACAAATAGTTTCTGAAATGGTTGATATGACATGCAGTGAACCAAGTGTAAAAGTTTCACATTTTTGTTTCAGCCACACAATAAGCTTGATTAAAACTCTTAAATGCCAAAACAAAGGCGAACTTTTTTAATTCTTTTGAGATAGAGGAAAGGCAGCACAAACCCTAACATGATCCCTAAACACATGCAAACAGACCAGGACATTAGAAACATGTTATAATCTAAAATATGATAGAGCACGAGAGAGATAGCGACAGGACCGTACATCAACACTGAAGACACCAGCGCAATCTGAATGGTCCGGAAAGCCTTGACTTTATCCCGGTTCATGCCATCTCTCTTCTTAACGTCGTCACCTGGTCCAGGACGCCTCAGAGCCTTCAGGACCATCAAGCAGCTAAACACTTTTAAGATGAGAAAAGCGATGTATTCTGCTAAAATTAAGTTGTGCATGTCAATGACTTCCAATGTAACTAAAATGCATGAACAGATGATAAAAATCCATCCGATGACGGTTATTGTGATCCTGTATTTCATGGGTTTGAGCTTCAGGAAGGTCACAGGATGAAGAACCCCTAAGTATCTCTCCACACAGATGCAGGTTTGAAACAGAGGACGACCGAGCAATACCACTAGTCCAAGAATAATTGTTACATACATACAATTAGAGCAATTATAGAAGTATTGTTTGATTACAAAGGGGAAGGAGAAGTTGAAGATGACCTCAGTGAGTGAAGTGTTGAAGACGAAGACTTCGAGGGACTGTCCTCGGATCATTTCTTTCATGATCATCCACAGGATATAACAGTTTGCTGGGAAACCAAGAATCAGGTTGGTGGCGAATGTGAAGGTGATGAAATAATAAGGTAAATTGTTGCATTCGCTGGAGTTCTTTGCAAAAATGGACACATGGCATGTTGAAATATTTGTCGCCTCTGACATGATCACACCTAGATGTCTGGAAGTTCAATCAAATCAATGAGAAGGTGGAAGGAAAGGTTTATTAGGACAGTGTGAATGTTAAAAACACATTTAAACATTTAAAATTGATACGCTACCTCACAGATTTGTTTTCAGTTGTTCTTCAGTGTTTTCTTTGTCCACCGACAGTCTCAGTCACTCAGACTGCTTGGGCTAAACCGGTTGAATATTGGACTGAATGCAGTATGTTTTAGATGCTGCAGATCAGAGTGCTGATTGATGACTTGTTGGATCACCTATACCTTAGTTTTGCATTCATATCTGGGAAATATCATCACACCCTGTGAAATGCTATACTATACATGCAAATTAAATGACACTGAAATAAGGCCTTGTTCAGACTCAGTCTGTTTTGTTGGAAGCATAGCATTGTCCAAATTGTGAAAATTTATCTTCACTGGAAGGAAGGGTGTTAGACCAAATCCTGAAAAGCAGCACCATACCTTTATCCCTTTATCCCCAAACTTTACAGCTGACACAATGCAGTCAAGAGGTAACATTCTCCTGGCATTCACCAAAAACAGACTCGCCCATCAGATTGCTAAAAAGAGACACATGATTCAACACTCCAGAGAACAGGTTTCTGCTGCTCCAGAGTCCAGTGGTTGTGTGCTTTACCCCACTCCATCCGATACTTGGCATTGTTCTTGGTGATGTGAAGCTTGCATACAGCTGCTCAACCATTGGAAACCCATTTCATGAAGCTCCGGCTGCACAGTTTTTGTGCTGTCATTGATGCCAGTGGAAGTTTGGAACTCTTCAGCAATAGAATCAGTAGACCCTTATGTTGGAGAATCCACTCTGTGATTTTACGTGGTCTTCAGCTTTGTGGCCGAGTTGCACCTGTTCCTAAAAGCTTCCTCTTTCCAATAACACCACTTACAGTTGACAGTGGAATATCAAGCAGGACAAAGCATCCTATCACAGTATCACGCATGAATTCACAGAGCTCTTCAGAGCAACCCATAGGAGTTATGTGGAACAAACTTCCATATTCTTTAAAACAGGTTGCATTGTTTCCAGTTTCTCACTAACATTCTGATATTAAAGGTGCAATAGGTGATTGTCTTCAGAAAAATGTTTTGTTATGCTGGTTGAAAGTCTCTTCACATCCTGATAGCAATCATTAAGTTAAGTGGTCTACATGTCTTTATCTGTATTTATATATTCTGTGGAAGGCGTAGGACCAAGAAATGTTCGTCCAATCAAAACGCTCGTTCCGAGTAATTGGCTTTCCTACCTGTCTGTCAACATAATGTATTTGCATAACTCTGTGCACCCTGTTCGCGCAGACAGGATATGTCATCAGCGTGTTCACGTACGCTGTGCAGACAGAGCGAGAATGGCAGGCAAACATCAACAACCTGACCTTCCTTCCTGGTATTGTAGTACTTTTACTAACTGTATTATAAAGTTTTCTCTGATATATTGTAGTAATGTTGTCTCTGGTCGTGTGGTCTGTGTGCGTATATGACTTCAGGGGGCGTGGCTTTGGACGGCGATTGCAGGGAGGGTGGAACATTCGCTTTCAGTGCTATCAGGCTAAAGTTAACATTTTCCAAGATCTCCTACTGCACCTTTAAATTGGAATAAAATGCCAACAAAAGGTGATGAAATAATAAGGTAAATTGTTGCATTCGCTGGAGTTCTTTGCAAAAATGGACACATGGCATGTTGAAATATTTGTCGCCTCTGACATGATCACACCTAGATGTCTGGAAGTTCAATCAAATCAATGAGAAGGTGGAAGGAAAGGTTTATTAGGACAGTGTGAATGTTAAAAACACATTTAAACATTTAAAATTGATACGCTACCTCACAGATTTGTTTTCAGTTGTTCTTCAGTGTTTTCTTTGTCCACCGACAGTCTCAGTCACTCAGACTGCTTGGGCTAAACCGGTTGAATATTGGACTGAATGCAGTATGTTTTAGATGCTGCAGATCAGAGTGCTGATTGATGACTTGTTGGATCACCTATACCTTAGTTTTGCATTCATATCTGGGAAATATCATCACACCCTGTGAAATGCTATACTATACATGCAAATTAAATGACACTGAAATAAGGCCTTGTTCAGACTCAGTCTGTTTTGTTGGAAGCATAGCATTGTCCAAATTGTGAAAATTTATCTTCACTGGAAGGAAGGGTGTTAGACCAAATCCTGAAAAGCAGCACCATACCTTTATCCCTTTATCCCCAAACTTTACAGCTGACACAATGCAGTCAAGAGGTAACATTCTCCTGGCATTCACCAAAAACAGACTCGCCCATCAGATTGCTAAAAAGAGACACATGATTCAACACTCCAGAGAACAGGTTTCTGCTGCTCCAGAGTCCAGTGGTTGTGTGCTTTACCCCACTCCATCCGATACTTGGCATTGTTCTTGGTGATGTGAAGCTTGCATACAGCTGCTCAACCATTGGAAACCCATTTCATGAAGCTCCGGCTGCACAGTTTTTGTGCTGTCATTGATGCCAGTGGAAGTTTGGAACTCTTCAGCAATAGAATCAGTAGACCCTTATGTTGGAGAATCCACTCTGTGATTTTACGTGGTCTTCAGCTTTGTGGCCGAGTTGCACCTGTTCCTAAAAGCTTCCTCTTTCCAATAACACCACTTACAGTTGACAGTGGAATATCAAGCAGGACAAAGCATCCTATCACAGTATCACGCATGAATTCACAGAGCTCTTCAGAGCAACCCATAGGAGTTATGTGGAACAAACTTCCATATTCTTTAAAACAGGTTGCATTGTTTCCAGTTTCTCACTAACATTCTGATATTAAAGGTGCAATAGGTGATTGTCTTCAGAAAAATGTTTTGTTATGCTGGTTGAAAGTCTCTTCACATCCTGATAGCAATCATTAAGTTAAGTGGTCTACATGTCTTTATCTGTATTTATATATTCTGTGGAAGGCGTAGGACCAAGAAATGTTCGTCCAATCAAAACGCTCGTTCCGAGTAATTGGCTTTCCTACCTGTCTGTCAACATAATGTATTTGCATAACTCTGTGCACCCTGTTCGCGCAGACAGGATATGTCATCAGCGTGTTCACGTACGCTGTGCAGACAGAGCGAGAATGGCAGGCAAACATCAACAACCTGACCTTCCTTCCTGGTATTGTAGTACTTTTACTAACTGTATTATAAAGTTTTCTCTGATATATTGTAGTAATGTTGTCTCTGGTCGTGTGGTCTGTGTGCGTATATGACTTCAGGGGGCGTGGCTTTGGACGGCGATTGCAGGGAGGGTGGAACATTCGCTTTCAGTGCTATCAGGCTAAAGTTAACATTTTCCAAGATCTCCTACTGCACCTTTAAATTGGAATAAAATGCCAACAATAAAATAACTAGCTAGGTTAGCTGATTACCATAAAAGTCCACAGATATCAGCATCAGTTCATACAGCTGTTAACACTTTCTCCAACAAGCAGATGCGAAGAGACCTATTTTCCTGGTTTGATCAGGGGACGTTCATTCAACCTATTATCCCATTCTTTCAAAAATGTTTGTATATGTTAATTTACTTAACTCTACTTAATTGTATACATCTGGGCTGTAGGTCTGATTGAAACACCTGAATTCAGTAATTAAGTTGTATGTCCAAATACCTTTGTCCATATAGTGTATATTACATATTATATATTTACAATTAAATATTTAGAAATATAACTACTCACTGTTTACACACACACGCACACACACACATATATATATATATATATATAT
>NW_015650351.1:115554-132457 GCF_001515625.1 Sinocyclocheilus rhinocerous
CCATTCATGCTCGAAAACCCTCCAATGTGGCTGAATTAAAACAATTCTGCAAAGAAGAGTGGGCCAAAATTCCTCCACAGCGATGTGAAAGACTCATTGCCATTTATCGCAAACGCTTGATTGCAGTTGTTGCTGCAAAGGGTGGCACAACCAGTTATTAGATTTAGGGGGCAATTACTTTTTCACGTAGGGCCAGGCAGGTTTGGACAGCTTTTTTCCCTTAATAAATTAAATTATCATTTAAAAACTGCATTTTGTATTTACTTGCATTATCTTTGCGTAATATTAAAATTGGTTTGATGATCTGAATCTTTTAAGTGTGACAAATATGCAAAAAATTTAAAAAACAGGAAGGGGGCAAAAACCTTTTCACGGCACTGTATATACAGTGCCTTGCAAAAGTATTCATACCGCTTCACACATTTTATGCTGCTGCCTTACATTAAACTGCTTTAAATTACATTTTTCACATCAATCTATTCTCCATACACCATAATGACAAAACAAAAAATAGATTTGTAACAACTTTGTAATTTGTAACAATCAATGAGAAGGTGGAAGGACAGGTTTAAGACAGCGTAAATGTCAGTGTTAAATGTTGAAGATACATTTAAACATCTTTAAAACTGCTATCTCACAGATTTGTTTTCATTCGTTCTTCAGCGTTTTTGTTGTCCTCTGACAGACACTAAACCCCCAGACTGCTTGAGGCATGCCGGTTAATGTTGGACTGAATGTAGTTTGTTTCAGATGCTGTAGATCAGAATGTTGATTGATGGTTTATTGGATCACCTTTGACTTAGTTTTGCATTCATATCTGTGAAATATCGTCCCAGCCCGTGAAATGCTATACTATACATGCAAATGCAATTCATGTTGTTAAATGGAAGTGAAGATTCCATGCAAAACTTGCTGCTACGTTACTAGGACATAACTAGACTATTCTGAGTGACTGTCATAAATTCAAAATAGCATATTAACATACTACTCCATCATACTACTCTTTCTATTTCTTGCCTATTCCATTTCTGTATTGCGCAAGTGGGAAGCTCTGTTTCGGGGATTACGTCTCTTTATATCATACAGCATACATCGTACATACAGCACTAATGAACAGATGATCAGAATCCATCCGATGGCGGCTATGACAAGCCTGTTTTTCATGCGTTTAAACTATAAGAAGGTCAGAGGATGGAGAACCCCTACATATATCGCTCAACACAAATGCAGGTTTGAAACAGAGGACGACCGACCAACACCACTAGAGCAAAACCTGTAGTTTTGATTTGACATCCTGGATCACTTCTGACTTAGTTTTACATTCATATCTGTGAAATATCATCCCAGCCTGTGAAATGCTATACTAGATACGCAAATGAAATATCACTGAGATTTAAAACAACAGAAAAAAGTTGTTAAATGGATGTGATGATCCTATGCAAAACTTGCTGCCACGTTGCTTGAGTGATTGCCAGAGTGTTTCTAGACACTTGCTGAATTCAAAATAGCATGCTAACATACTACTCTTGCTATTTCTTCCTTACTCTTATTATCATTATATGGCAGAAATCATGAGAATGGTAGAATGCTGGCATGCTACTCTGAATTCAGACATAGCATCAGTTATCGGTTGCTGAGATGCTGTCTAGGCGGTCGTCCTCACAAATTCTGGTCTCTAGATACAACTCAGGTCCTTCTTTCACTATGTCTGTGGGATTTCACAGGGATGTTGTTGGGATGGTCACTCTAAGATATTCTGGTCTCTATATATTACACGTGTCCCTCCTTCAGTGTAACATTTACATTCATTTAGCAGACGCTTTTATCCAAAGTGATTCATCATGAAGAGGCAAAGTGCTCGCAATACAAAGTTTCAGACTAAAGGTCCTTGCACATTGAGTCCGAAATTTTCGTATGTGTTTTTTCGTGTTCGTCATCCTAAAAATTTGTCACGCACAGAAACCTTGCACACTGAGTCCAATGCGTATTCATTAATCCGTTGTGAAAAAACTCACAAAACAGTATTAAATGGAGTCTTCAAGCAGTGAGGATGATTTTGTTGTCCTCTCGCTTCTTAAAAAGAGAAAAAGAAAGGAAATATTGGGTCCATGCAATCCTGAGATATAGAGAAGGAGCAGCAGGATTATCACGGGCGATTCAAAGTTTACTTCAGGATGTCAGTGGCTCAGTTTGATGCTTTGCTAGCGATACTAGAGCCACATATTAAAAAAGAAGACCACCAATTTCTGTGAACTCAGTGTGCAAGGATTTTACAGTGCTTTGTGCTGCGAGATGAAGTGGATGAACTTGACAATCGCCACTCTGGATTTTGACTTTCGCTTGTACGGTGGCTCTGAATTGTCAAAACACCTCTCAAAATGCTTGCTACGGATGCGAAAAACGCAGAAAATCGAACCCGATCCGAATTTTTTAGTGACGGATGAAAGTTTCGGAGGCAGTGTGTAAACGTGATTGACACAACGTGAGGTCGTATTTATTTTTCAACATGCGAAAATTTCTGACTCTGTGTGCAATGGCCTTTAGTTAAGATTAGTACAAGGCAAAACATGGAGGGATTAAGAAAAAGTGAAAGCAAAGTTTTTTTTTTGCTTGTTTGTTTTTTAAGTAGGATGCAGTCAAATTTTGACAGAAGAGATGTGGTTTCTGATGTCACTGGAAAGTTGACAGGGATTCAGCATTCTGGATAGGATGGGAAGATCATTCCACCAGCCAGGAACGGTGAACGAAAATGTTCTGGAAAGTAATTTTGTGCCTCTCTGTGATGGTACCACGAGGCGTCACTCACTCACCGACCGCAGGCTTCGGGGGGTGAAGTAAACTTGTAAGAGTGAGTGGAAGCAGTAGAACGTGGTGCGTGGTGTATAGCATTTCTATACGCAAGCATCAATTTCTTGAACTTGATTTGAGCCGCAACCACAAGCCAGTGCAGAGAGATATAGAGAGGTGTGATGTAAGCTGTTTTGGGTTCATTGGTGACTAGGGCTGGGACAATAAATCGATGCATCGCGAATCGAGAAATGATTCTGCATCGATTCTGAGATTTTAACATTACTCAGCCGAACGCACAAGCGCTCTTCTTTGTGAGCATTTGAGTGTGCGGTTTAAAACTAGCCTAGAGCGCCATCTGCTGTTAAAAACTAAGCTCGGAATCGATTAGAGAGAGAATCACGATGCATTCCGAAAATCTCAGAATCGATCCACAAATGGTGATGCATCGATTTATTGTCCCAGCCCTATTGGTGACCAGTTGTGCCGCAGGATTCTTAATCATTTGTAGAGGTTTGATTGTGCATGATGCTGAAACCTGGACAGCCCTAAATTCAACACAAGAAACAATTTCCTACAAGTTGCAGTCTTACATGCTTTTCCGCCGCCTTATTAGTGCAGATAATTACTTTTATCGGCCGATACCGATTATTGGCCCCTATTGCGTATATTATTGCATCCCTTATATATATATTAGGGATGCAATCATATATTCAATAGGGGCCGATAATCGGTATCGGCCGATAAAAGTAATTGAATTTAGGGCTGTCCAGGTTAAAGCATTGATGCAGCACCATTAGCGCAAGTTCTATTTGACCCTATGAATCACCTGTAGGTCAAGCCAGGGTTACCAGGTCCATTGTTTTCCCTTCACAAAACATTGTTTTTAACGTGCTTCCCATCCAGCAATCACAAAGAGCTTTGTCCTTTGTTACTTTTGACAAAAAGCAAAGTCTCAGATTTCAAAACTTTTACATTTTTTGAAGTCTTTTATCACAAAATTCAAACAATAAATGCCGCATTGACACTCTTAAATGTGGCGTGACAGGACGCTTTAGCCATTTATCAGTTCAAGTTACAGTGCTAAATAAACATGAATGAACAAGAAATAATAGGCTTTGCATACAGTGGTTTTACCGTGGCAAAGCAATGAGTGAAGTACAACAGCCACAATACAAAGTAATTGATGTCGATCTATTTATAACACGCATCTCAACACTCAGCCATTAGCACCACCGCAGGATAGATCATCAAAGACGCAATCTGCTTAAACTTGCTCTCCTCCCCTTCAAAATCATAATTATCATCCACAAAGATGCAGAACACTTGGAGACTTCAAAGGACAGGATATGGCATGACAGTTTGGACGCCTCTGGTCCTCTGCTCCGCTCGTGGGCTGAAATACTCGAGGACTGTGGCAGGATGAAGTGTGTCGGAGAGCTCTTATATGATCAGCGGAATAATATAATTATTTAATATCACATTTCTGAGATTAGCAAGGAGAAAAAGATAGCAGAGGATTATGCAATCAAGGCTCTTGAGTTCTTAAAGGTGTTTGGGAACACTGAGTTCTGCAGGACGTCACAAAAAAGATCCTCATATTTTTTTTTGTATGAAGTTGAACACCAGATATAAAGGATGACAAGTTGCTAAGGGTCGGCAGACCATTATATATTATCGGAGTAATTTTAGATCACTCTTACTGTATATTTAACAATATAGTTGTTTGTCTTCCTTGAAATTTGAGAAAAAGGGTTTACATCAGGGATCTGCAACAGAGCGTCCCACCATTTTTTAATTAAATAATTTTTTTTTTTTTTGTAAAATACAAAAGAAAAATATGTTAACGTTTTAAACTATTGACAGCTATTCAAACGTATCTGTTTATTTGTTTTGTTTTGTTTGGTTTTTACTATTGAAAGCTAGTCAGAAGTGTTTGTTCATGTTTTTTTGACTATTGATAGCTATTCAAAGGTTGTTGTTTTTTTTTTTGACTATTGACAGCTAATCAAAATGTTTTAGTTCATGTTTTTTTATGTTTTTTATTTTGATTATTGACAACTTTTCAAAAGTATGTTCATATGTTTTGTATTTTATTTTATTTTCAACAATTCATTTATATCACAATATACTATAGTTTGTTGTTTTGGATATTCAACAACATTTGGTTTATGTCAGGGATCTCCAACCGGGTGTTTGCCAAAAAAAAGTAAAGTAAAGTAATATTGAATAAACATTTAATTAGAATTTTATTATAGATTATAGTAGATATTTAGCCATAAACTGATTCTTTACAGCAGGTAAATGAGCATTGGTGAAAATAATGAATAAAAAATAAAATTGGTGAAAATAATAAATAATACAATTAAAAAATTTTAAATAATACAATTTAAAAATATAAAATAATATTTGCTAAATATGTATTTAAAATGAAATGAATGTGAAAAATCTTTATATATTTACTTATAAATTGTGAATAAAAATATAAAATATACACTGAAAAACTGTCCAAAAATGTTGTGTTTAACTTCTCAGAGCAAGTAGGTTTGTTTTTGAGGTGTATTTGATGTTAAGATATATTGTTTAGATATATATCGCTCAGCTCTACCCCTGACTAGTTAAAGCACTGAAAGGAATCAATGTTAGACTGGACATCCATCGGCACTGAAACGTGTTCGGCAAACAGAGAAAATGAGAAACTAGTGTTTTCTTAGTGTAACTCTCACACTCTGAAAGCAGCCATTTCTCACACTCTCACGAGTCCAGCGCCAAACCGCACAAAGATCCTGAGTCATCAGCCTCACAGCGACGTGTGACATCTCTGTTTCTCTGCTGCGGGCGCGTGAATGGAGTTTTTTTTTGCAGTCTGATCTCGCGGGGTTTGGTCGTTATGTCAGCGATGGTCCGTGGAGCTCTGAGAGAAACAAAGCGAGGGAACGTCTGACCCTGTGACGGAGAACAAACCCCCTGAGAGAGCGGCCGATGTGACCCGGCACAGTCAGTCAGACGCAGTGTTTTCTACAGCACGTGCTCTGCCAATGTCTTCTGTGTGCAGTATTCTGAATTAATCTTCAGCTGATTTTATTCTAGAGAAACACTTTTAGAATTTAATAGTATACACTATCAAAAGCAAGATTTCTGGCAAGATTTTTTTTTATTATTATTCTTTTGAAAGTCTCTTTTGCTCACTAAGGCTGATAAAATTGATTTGATTTCAAAAATACTATAAAACAGTCATTTAACATTTAAAATACAATTTTGGATAACTGTTTTCTATTTTAATATATTTTAACATTTTAAAAATGTATTCCTGTGCCAGTATTTGAGTAATCAAATACTCAGCAAGGTTATTATAGTAAAAAAAAATTAATAAATAAATACAAATATGTTAAACTTTAACTGAAATAAAATAAAATATATATAAAACGTAAACTTATTTAATTTTTTTATACTTATTACTTTTTTTTTTTTACTTATTTAAAATTTTTTTAATAACTCAAATTCAATAACTAAAAACCAAAAACCAAAACACACACGAGTAAAGACTATATAGACATCTAAAGGGTTAGGTCACCCAAAAATGAAAATTAGACTGTGTTTTACTCACCCCCGAGGCATCCTAGGTGTGTGTGACTTTCTTCTTTCAGACGAATCCAGTTGCTGTTTTCTATTTTAATATATTTTAACATTTTAAAAATGTATTCCTGTGCCAGTATTTGAGTAATCAAATACTCAGCAAGGTTATTATAGTAAAAAAAAATTAATAAATAAATACAAATATGTTAAACTTTAACTGAAATAAAATAAAATATATATAAAACGTAAACTTATTTAATTTTTTTATACTTATTACTTTTTTTTTTTACTTATTTAACATTTTTTAAATAACTCAAATTCAATAACTAAAAACCAAAAACCAAAACACATACGAGTAAAGACTATATAGACATCTAAAGGGTTAGGTCACCCAAAAATGAAAATTAGGCTGTGTTTTACTCACCCCCGAGGCATCCTAGGTGTAAATGACTTTCTTCTTTCAGACGAATCCAGTTGGAGTTATATTAAAAATTTTCCTGGCTCTTCCAAGCTCTATCATTGC
The DNA here is from genome assembly GCF_001515625.1 of Sinocyclocheilus rhinocerous. Classification (NCBI taxonomy): domain Eukaryota; kingdom Metazoa; phylum Chordata; class Actinopteri; order Cypriniformes; family Cyprinidae; genus Sinocyclocheilus; species Sinocyclocheilus rhinocerous. Next base: position 122,441 of record NW_015650351.1, read on the forward strand.
AGTTAGCGGGTGTTTCTGTTCAACAGTCCAAAACACGTCAAATAAAGCGCACTCATCCGTAATAAAACGTGCTTCACATGGCTCCGGGGGGTGAATAAAAGCCTCAAGTAGTGAATCCATGCGTTTTTGTAAGAAAAATATCCATATTTCAAACGTAATAAACACTTTTCTATCACTTCTGCCAACTGTCATAAGCGGAAGGCTTTCCGGTGGATGACGCAGTACGTCGGCGTTGTGTAATTGGTGACGAATGCGGAGAGAGAACAAAACAAAACACTGGTCACGAATTAGAAGTACAAAACGAGGATTTGTAAAGAAAAATGTGGGAGGATTTTGATATAAGCCAAGAGGAAACTGTATTTCCTTTGTTAAAGGCACAATATGTAATTTTTCGCTACTGGAGGGCGTGTATTCAAAACAAACAAAGAGACAAAGGCGTAGTTTGATTGTGGAATCATGGGAGTTGTGGTCTTCATCCCCACAGCCGATGCAATCCGACAGGACTCGGGCAGAAATCATGTTCATGGATGAGCTAATGTGGTGCTAATGTATTAAATATTTATTAACGTTGCAGAGTGAAGCGGAAAGCCGTCGAAGCGAACGAGGCCGCTAAATGAACGCGACACACGGCTCGAAAGCAGTGGAGCTTTTATTATGCCACAGTCAACCGCTTCCGCTCCTTCCGGAAAGCAGTGAAAGTAAGCTGCACTGTTTTATCATACTAGATACATTTGAACGTTCTGTTATAATGCTACTCTGTGCGGTCGTCACCGGTCTATTAAAACATACAACATATTAAAGCGTCTTTGGTGTTTCCATGTTTTCTACAAAACAAAACCGGAAATCGAGGGGTTATGACGTCATTGGCAGGCGACACAATGACACTATAGACACGCTCCGTGTCACTAGCATATTAAAGCGTCTTTGGTTTTTCCATGTTTTCTACAAAACAAAACCGGAAATTGAGGGGTTATGACGTCATTGGCAGGCGACACAATGACACTATGGACACGGTCCGTGCCACTAGGTAAAATTGCTTATTTCTCTGGATTTAAACATTCTTCGAAACATTTGGGATAATATAAGTACACAAGTCAGCAAAATATATAACACTGTTCTAGTGGTTTTTGGATATTTTAATAAAGAAATCTTACATATTGTGCCTTAAAAGTAAGGAAACTTTTCTTCCTTTGCTCCTGTAAACAAACTCGGGGCGCGCGCGCTGCGCATACATCCTGCGTCATCCGCTGGAACGGCTTCCGCGTATGACAGATACCGGAAGTGAGAGAAAAGTGTTTATTACGTTTGAAATATGGATATTTTTCTTACAAAAATGCATGGATTCGCTACAGGAGGCCTTTATTCACCCCCCGGAGCCATGTGAGGGACGTTTTATTATGGATGCGCGCGCGCTTTATTTGACGTGTTTTGGACTGTTGAACAGAAACACCCACTGACTGCAATGATAGAGCTTAGAAGAGCCAGGACAATTTTTTATATAACTCCGATTGGATTCGTCTGAAAGAAGAAAGTCATATACACCTAGGATGCCTCGGGGGTGAGTAAAACACAGCCTAATTTTCATTTTTGGGTGAACTAACCCTTTAAAAAATGAATAAACAACAAAATTACTAAAACTTCAACTACAATTAAAATGAAAGCAGAAAATATATAAATAAAAACTCATTCAAAGTGTTAATAAGAATTATAATAGTATTTATACTAAAATAGTTTTTGTAAAATAATAAATAAATAAATAAAAAATTGAGAGCCATTCAAAGTATCTGTTAATGCTTTTTTGTATTATATTACATATTTTTTATGTTTTTATTATAGTACATATTTAGCCATTTTTTTCAGAAGGTAATAATAAAATGTAAAAAGTATAAAATATTAATTGTCAAATATATATTAAAAATGGATATTATAAAGACAATCTTGATATATTTATTTAATAAAAAATGTTATATATATAAAAATGTATAATAAAAAAATCAAAATATTTAAAATACAATTGTAATTTGTATTATTTATTTAGAAAATTATTATTAATATTGAATATTAATAAAGAACCCCACTGGAGCATTTTTTTTATTTCTTATTTATTTTTTTCGTATTTTACTTTTCTTTTTTATTAATTATATAAATTAATTTTCCTATTTATAGTTTTTTTACACCAGAAACTTCTATAGGAGCTCTGCTGTGATTGGCTAACCAAATTGCTCAGTACTGAATTAAATATGAATATGTAAATTTGAAGGTCATATGTTAATGAGCTCACAGTTGTGATGTCAATAAGGTGGGGCTTTATAAATCATTTGATTTATTTATTTTTTAGTTTAGTTCTATTAAAGGGATGAGCTCTAAATTCATAGATGTTAGAATATGTCTACATATCAAACTATGATGTACAAAAGAGCAAGAAAACATTTGCATTTATTGCATTCATATTATTTAGCAAACGCTTTTATCCGAAGTGACTTATAGATGATTAATGCAACAAGTGATTCATATTAACATGTGCTTTGTAGGTCTGTGTTAATAAAAGCTTTATGTGAAATGTGAGTTTATGTAAAGGAGCCGCGTGTCTCTTAAGGATCCTGTAGTTGAAGTGAACATCCTCCTCCCGTCCTTCACTCTTCCTGTCCCTTCACAGGAAGCGGTTGCGAGCCGGTGTGAAGCGTGATAAATGAACGCAGCGTTTGCTGTCTTGTAGCCGGGAGGTCGCGCTCAGTTCATGACATTGATTACTCGTGTTAAGTGCTTGAACGTGGGTCACGGTGAGTCCAGAGAGATTCAGAGATCCGCTTGAGAAGAGCCTCATCCTGAAGAACAGCTCAGAAAATGAACTGATTCAGGTCTGAAATCTGATCGGAAAGTGCAATACATGCACACCAGCTCTTCTGTTAGATATTATGGTATTGAACTACACTACCGGTCTAAGTTTTTTTTGGCTTTTTTTATGTTTTGAATGTCTTCTGCTCACCAAAGCTGCATTTATTTGATCAAAAATACTGTAAAAATTGTGAAATAATTTTATAATTTAAAATAACTCTTTTCTACGTGAATATATTTAAAAATGTAATTTATTCCTGTGATGCGCAGCTGAATTTTCAGCATCATTACTCCAGTCTTCAGTGTCACATGATCTTCAGAAATCAGTATAATATGCTGCTTTGCTGCTCGAGAAACATTTCTGATTATTATCAGTGTTAAAAACAGTTGTGTTGCCGAATATTTTTGTGGAAACTGTGATGCATACCTTTTTTAAATATGTGGGGTACATAAGAAAAAAATTATACTTTCATTCATGAAGGATGCATTAAATTGATTGAAAGTGAAATTAAAGGCAAAAATATTTCTATTTCAAATAAACGCTGTTCTTTTGAACTTTCTATTCATCACAGAATCCTGAAAAATAAAATGTATCACAGTTTCCACCAAAAAATATTGTGCAGCACAACTGTTTTCAACATTGATAATAATCAGAAATGTTTCTTGAGCAGCAAATCAGCATATTAGAATGATTTCTGAAGATCATGTGACACTGAAGACTGAAGAGTAATGATGCTGAAAATTCAGATTTGATCACAGAAATAAATTATATTTTACAGTATATTACAATAGAAACCAGCTGTTTTGAATTGTAATAATATATCACAAATATTACACTTTTTACTGTATTTTAGTCAAATAAATGCAGCCTTAGTGAGCAGAAGAGACGTCTTTCCAAAATATTTTTAAAATCTTACCAAACCTAAACTTTTGAACAGTTTAGTGTTGTTTTTATTTATTTTCTGTTATTATATTTATATAATAATATTTATATATTTTAAATAGTTGTAATATAAATATTTATATAATTTATTATACATTTATTTATTTTAAGTGTTCTTGCTCACAAATCACCCTGAATGAGTATTTAGTTAATCTGAATTAAAATATTTAATAAGTAAATAAATAAATACTTATCCAGAAATGACAATCATATTGATCATTTTTGTCTTTATAATCAAAATCAAATAATGACTTTTATTTTTGTTTTTGTCACCTAGGTGGGCTATTGATGAATGTTAACCAGTATCCCGCATTCAGTCATTGTTTTCAGCTACAGTTGTAAATATTAGTGTCTTTTACCATCTCTACAGCAGTAAATCGTTAGCATTGGGACACACAGAGATGCTCTGGAGGCTGCAGCTAACCTTCATACGGGTCAGAAACGACGCACAATAGTGATGCTTGTCTTTGCAAACAGCTGCAGGCTTCGTTTCGAGGTCTGAATGCGTGTAAGATCTGCTGTCAGGCACATTTTAATAAAGGCCCAATAATTCAGTCCTTCAGCGATCAGCGCAATCAGCGAGCAACAGAGACTGCTGTCGAGTGACGGAAGTCATTTGTGCAGCATTCAGATCCAGAACAGATGCGTTTGATGCCTCAACAGAGCGCAGGAAGCTCGTTTATTTCCTAGTGAACTCCAGCACGACTCCAGCGCTTCATGTGCGCTGCCATCCTGAGAGGAAAATCAGAGCGTTTCAGAGTCCTCATTTACTCATCCTCATTCTGACCTCAAAGGACTTGCTTGCTTTTATTTGCTTTTTATTGTTTGCTACACAAAATGAGACGTTACGCAGCACAGGGACGACACTGATACTGAAAAATATGGGATAAATTATATTTGTTAAAAATATATTATTAATATTTGAACAAAATTGAATCATGTTTTTCAATTTGATTATTTTATAATATATAAATATTGTTAATGAATAATAAATATATAATTATAATTTTTTAGATGTTAAATTAATTAAAATAAATTAATTAAATTTAAATGTCATTTTTATTTTATCAAAGCACAATAGTCTAATGTCTAATGAGAAACCTGTAACTTCACCAACACAAAATGAAGATTATAACTGAAATATGAAATATGAAAGCAGAAGAAAGAAGTTTAGCTGTAATCACACGGCGTCTCTGGGTCGGTATCACGGAAAGAGAATTATCTCAGTTCATCGTTCATCACACTTTCATATCTCTCTCCTCCTCATCCTCTTATGCTAATGATCAGCACTGATCTGGAAACAGACTCTGCTCTTCCTCATTAGAATAAGCTGAGGAGTCTCAGTCCTGTTTTCTCACAGACCTGTTCCCATTCCCCAGGTTTAGTTTGTTAAACGCAGCCCATGGATCCATCAAAGGGCCGTTAATGACTTTCTGAAGCTGACAGGTCTCCAGAGGGCAGAACTGCTGTAAATGACCGGCCGCAGATGCTTCATCGTTCAATCCCCGCCACAGTCAGACGCGCTACAATATATATATATATTAGTAATTTTATTGTTTTGACATTTTTAGTTGTCTTTAAAGTTTGTTATTAATATTTTGAATTAGTTTTTATTTTTCTATTTTAACTTGAATTTTAGTTAAAGTTTTAGTAATTTTGTTTTGTTCTGTCATTTAGGCTATGTTTTTTCTTTGTAGTTTGTATTAAATTGTATTTCAGTTTTACTTTTAGCACATCAAGTTTAACATATTTAATATTTTTATTCTTTTATTTTATTCTCTTTCAGTTGAAGTTTATTTTTAAGTAACAAAATGTGTGGTTTTAGTTTTAGTTAACTATATTAACCCTGAAACATTGCTTTTGTTTGTTTGTTTGATTGTTTTGTGTGTGTGTGTGTGTGTGTGTGTGTGTGTGTGTGTGTGTGTGTGTGTGTGTGTGTGCAAAAACATATTTCTCCATTGAGAGCCATTTAAATGTAGCCATGTATTCTTTTGTAGCTGTTCCTTTTTTTGCATGTAGCATAAATTAAAAAAACTGTACAGTATAGCAGATATTTCACTAGCGATCGATTTGTTTTGGAGGGCTTTTGAAAGAGTGAAATGTATTTATATTTTCCCTGTACGATTCTCATCACAGTGCAAATAAAACACAATGCATGCTATAATAAGTGCTTCAAATGCTAGTATGCTGCATGTACGCACACTTACTAGTTTCCATGATTTATTCAACAGGCACAGCATAAATAAAAAAAACTGTACAGTATAGCAGATATTTCACTAGCGATCGATTTGTTTTGGAGGGCTTTTGAAAGAGCGAAATGTATTTATATTTTCCCTGTATGATTCTCATCACAGTGCAAATAAAACACAATGCATGCTATAATAAGTGCTTCAAATGCTAGTATGCTGCATGTACGCACACTTACTAGTTTCCATGATTTATTCAACAGGCAAAATCAGGTTATAGTCTCAGGAATAATTGTTATTTTTCAGTTTCTTTATGAAAGTGGATGGATGGTCAAGTCAGTAGCATTGCATTGTTGGACAGATGTAGTATGCTTTGTTGTTTGCTACAAACTTCAGCAAATGTAGCAGGTCGTCTGGGTAATGTAGTATGTATACAGTAAATGTGTGTGCTGTGTGCAGTACAGACTGAATACTGCAGAAACATTGTGATAGTGTGCTGTTTACTGTCTGTCTCAGTGCTGTGGTTGTGTTGTGGTCAGTAATCTCACTGTGATCTGTCCCGCTGCCGCGTGTCCTGCTTTAAATTCAGCTTTGGGCTTCAGTGTTGTGAGGCTTTTCTTCGAGGAAAAACCCACCGAATGGATTTAGATGAAACACTTTCCAAAGATGATTAGCATTCGGTTTATTTTGCTCTTTTGGTTTCATTCACATGATGCAAAACATTCACGCATATTTTTGGCTTCAATCAAAATATTTTTTTTTTACGTATTTATTTTGTAAACATTTTCATTATAGATGATCATTTTGTTTTCACATACCTCACATAGCCAGACTTTTAATATGCCTCGTAAAGTTTAGTTCATAAATAATGTCTAGTTCATAATGTAAATAATTTACTATCATTATTTAATTATATATACTTAATTAAAAATGATATATTCTTAATTATGAATTTATTACATTATTATTAATAATTAAAAAATTAACAATCTAGTTAATAAATCATAAATATTTAGATTATAGGTGATAATTTAATACAGTTAATTAAGAAATATCTTAAAATGTTAAAATATCGTAAAACGTAATGGATTTATGTTAAATAACTTGAAATAAATATATATATTTACTTCTTACTTCTATATATATTACTTCTTATACGCCCGTAAATGATTCATGTTTCACCAGATGTTTCACCAGATTTTGACATGTATCAAGTAAAATTCTAAATAAATAATATATAATATTATATATTATTTTGTTTTTACTTTAACGTTTTAGTAATTTATTATTTATTAATGTTAGTTTATTTAGTTTTAGTTACTGTAGCACTTAGTATTTTATTTTTTTATATTTATATGTTCTGTTTTTACTTACATTTTTGTTATTTAGTTTTAGTAATTTTGTTTTTGCTGTTTTTTTTTTTTTTATATTTACATAGTGTTTATTGTTTTTTATTTATTAATTTTAGTTCAATTAGTTTTACTTATTTGAGTACCTCAACCTTAAAGGAAAATAAAAGAATTTTCCTGGCGAAAGATAAAAGAAATCATACGCGGCGCGACGTGTTTGGTGTGCTTAATAATAATGTGAAACTCTCGTGAGGAAAAGCCACTCCAGCGACCTTCAGCGTGCCGTTTGCAGTTTGTTTAAAGGTTGGAATAAAAATTCTGTTGCCATTTACTCACCCTTGTGCCATATGGAGTTTAAAAGATGATTCATATTCAGTATGATTATCGATTGCACTGACACTAGCATTTGAGCAAAATCTGAACCGAATTAAGCTGAATAATGACACACTTCTGTCTTTTTAAGAGCGGCTTTACAGCTGAAATGAGGCCTAATTTTGCTTCATAACTGATTAATTCGACAACATTAATACTGTTAAACTACCATATAATTAGGTTAAAAATATATTTTTTTGTAAATTAAACATAACTAGTGGGCTGCATAAAACATGTAAACTTAAAAAAAAAAAAGAAAAAGAAAATTAGAAATGTTTTGGCAACTAACTGAAATAAAATAAGTTTAAGAAATACTAAAATTAAACTGAAATGAAGCTAAATAAAATATTTGTAATTTTTTTTTAAACTGAAATAAAATAAAATAACTAGATGAAAATGCCAAGGCAACCTTTATAATTTTCTTCAGGATCACAGTTGGTGACTTTCAAATGCGTGCAAAACGACTGTCAAGTGAAGGCGTTTCCTCCTCGTGAACTCGCGTGAGGTGTTTGTAATGGCCTCGGGTGAATGCTAACGAGCTGCTCAGGCTCTTCGACGGCGCTGTGACTCATCGCGCGCCGCGCCGTGCCGTAATGACAGATGAAAACAGCTATGTTTAGCATGCCAATAGAGCTCTTTGTGAGGTTTTGTGAATGGCGCTGCCTGCCATCGGCGGAGACGTTTGAGTCGATGTCTCGGGTGATTCGGCTCTCGATGAGTGTGTGACTCCCAGATGATGAAGACGCGGGTTTCATGAGCCTCAGGGGCGCGTGTAGAATAATTGTGCCGCAAAACAGACTGAATGTGAGCATGCGAGAGTTCGATTGGGAAGAATTTGCATGTAGTCTATAAAACCCGCGGCAGATTGACTGTGCTATTTGAAATAATGAAGAAATACACTGCAAAAAAAGGCTTCCTCGGTGTTTTGTTTTTTGTTGCAAAAACCTAAATCTAAAAATTCTTAAGTCAAGATGTATTTACTTGAAATGGAAAATACCTTTAGATAGGCTATTAAGGGGTCATTCACACAGAACTCGTCTTTGCGTCTAAAAACACAAGAGGCATATTAAAAAAACAACAACAACAACAAAACGCAGCGCTGAATGCCTCCTCTGGCATGTTGCCGCCAAATAAAACAGTTGCCATGCCAACTTGCTATTGTAAACAAACACTTGCCCCGCCTCCGGGTTCTTCTGAGTGGTCCACAGTTTTGGAACATATTTACTCTGGCCGTTTCCAAAGACTATAGAATACCCAAGACGTGTCAGTCTTATACTTTTGAAAGAGGAAAAATGCAACGCTTAACATGGCCGCTCAAACGCAGGAAGCCCCGCCTTCTGAGCAAAAGAGCCAATTGCTAATCGGTAAAGTCAGCGCGTCACTGCAGCTGCCGTTAGAAGTCCCTGTTGCTATAGAAACAGTCAGCGTTCTTAGACGTGCGCTCAGGACTGCGTATGCGCACTGGCTGATCTATCCTGAAAAATAAGCTTTTTATAATGCTATTTGAGCAAAAGAAACAACATTTATGACACAGTTGTTGTCAGATTTCATTGGTGATTTCAAATATGACATTTAATCATAAGCTTAGTGAACAGTTTTGGAGAATTTGATGATTCCCCATACAAAGTGATAGGAGCTGCACTTGCATGCCCGAGAGGCATTTCAAAGATGGCCGCCGAGTGACATGACTTGCCTTAAAGGGACTTTGCCATTTCTCAATATGCGTTCTTCAGCGATCTTGCATCCTTGTGTTCTCGCTCTACGTCATCATTAACCGTCAATGTTCAATTCCAATACTCAAGAACGCAAGTACAGAGGACGCATGAAAGTGCCCGGATGTGTTCTTGATATCGAGGATGCATCGAGTGCAGACTTGAGAGAATCGAGCCGTTAGAAATCCCAGAAAACGCTGCGGGCGCCGGTGTACGGAAGCCTGCAAGCTTTAAACTCACTGCCTGCAAAGTCATTGCCTCATAAGGCAGCGAGGCAGCAAGTCAGCTGCCTAGGCTTTCGGACGCAGCCAATGTGTTCAGATTTTAAACACGTGGCACTGTGCTTCTCATCTGGTGTGCAACCGGCTTAAGTCTGTTTCTTAAATGAATTTTAAACACAAATATTTAAAGGGGACATGAACTGCCTTTGTTTTTTTTATTTTGTACTGTTCTCTGAGGTCCACTTATAATGTTGTCAAGATTTTTACATCAAAAAACATAATTTAGACAATGCAAAGACTGTTTTTTTTTCCACAACTTGGCACTGCACAAGGCTAAACAGGCAGTGATGTAGAATTGGTGGGCGGGGCTAAACAGGCAGCGATGTAGAATCGCATTGC
>NW_015650351.1:132567-137389 GCF_001515625.1 Sinocyclocheilus rhinocerous
CAGGCAGCGATGTAGAATCGCATTGCACAAACTGTTGTTTCGGCAGACTGCCTTCAATATAATTTGTTTTTAGAGTAACGACAAAGTTTTGAGTTCTGAAACTTACACAATGTTTTTACAGTACAATGAAATCTTATATGTCAAAAGATCAACGGAATTTTGGTTTCCCTTCATGTTGATAGCACAGAATTTTGTAAATAAGCCTATAATGCTTTACATTTCTGAGAAAGGAAGTAGTACCTAATTGTAGCTGTAACTTTCCTGGTTAAACTGGGTTGTTTAGTGAATGGTTAGTGATACGCAGGTTTTTTTGTGCTGACAAGAAATGTGCAAAAGTAGTGCAATTGTTTAGTGAATTTGCATATAAATATTCAAATATAAAAATTATATGAAGAAATAAAGATTTTATCTAAATTTCTAATTTTCTTTAAGTTGATTTTTTTTTTGTGTAATTGTGTTGTTAAATTTTTTCATCTTCTAGTTATATAAATTTTCTTTCATTTAAAAAAGTAAATATTTTATTTAGCTTTATTTTTATTTCCGTTTTAGTTTTAGGAATTTTAATGTTTCTTTAAATGTATTTTATTTCAGTTATTTGCAAAGGCTTGAAAACATGACTTAAGAAAACCAGTGTGCGCTTACGTTCAGCAGCTTCATCACTGTAGCCAGCTGGATTTGAACGGAGACTGACTGTGTGTTTGTCTGTCTGTCCTGTAGGGGTCGCCCTCCAGGGCCGTCGTCTCTCTTCATCTGGGATCATGTTCTAGAGCCGACCCTGTGCAGCAACCATGAAAGGCTTAGGGGCCAACCGTAGCCGCCATCTGTCCGACACCTGCGACCCCACCGCGGGCCCCCAGGAGCCCCTGTGTCCCTTGGCCCCAGACCCCCACGCCGCCTTCCTCCTGAGCCCCACTGTCAACCACTACGCCACTCTAGATCCTCACCTCCATCATTTTCCTGTTTCCACCCCGACGACGCTGCAGTCGGACTGCCTGCTGCCCCTCAACAACCAGCTGGCCACCAGCAGCACCTTCCCACGCCTCCACTACACCAACCAGCCGGAGCAGAGCGACTACACACAGGTACTGACACCACACTGCATTTATTTCATTAAAATACAGTAAAAACAGTAATATCTGGAAATATCATTACAATTTAAAGTGGCTGTTTTCTATGTGAATATATTGTAAAATGTAATATATTCCAGTGATCAAAGCTGAATTTTCAGCATCGTTACTCCAGTCTTCAGTGTCACATGATCTTCAGAAATCATTCTAATATGCTGATTTGCTGCTCAGTAACCATTTCTGATTATTATCAATGTTGAAAACAGTTGTGCCGCTTCATATTTTTGTGGAAGTTTTTGTGGATTTTATCTTTCAAGATTATTTGATAAATAGAAAGTTGAAAAGAGTAGCATTTATTTGAAATAGAAATCTTTTGCAAGATTATAAATGTGATTACTGTCACTTTTGATCGATTTAATGCATCCTTGCTGAATAAAAATATTATTTTAAAAAAAAAAGTACAGACTCAGCGAGACTGAACAATAGTGTATATATAAATATAACATATATTATAAACAATATATATATGAATAGAAATATAAAAAAGCATGGAGTACACATCATAAGTGTTTTGATTTATGCAATCATTCATATTGTCCATTATTTGATGCATCTATGCATCACAATTTAAATTCAGATGTTTTGAGTTTGAAAAGGTATATATTTATATATTTGTTGAAATTTGTATGAATATATCATATGCACAATATTACAAGTAGTTAAAATACAAATATTTGAATTTATTATTATTATTGAACTTATTTAGATTTCGATTTTTAGATTTAATTAATTAAATTAAACTTATTTGTGTATTTGTTGTAATAAATAAATAAATTCATAATAAATAAAAATGCATTTACAATATTTACTTTTTGCAATTTGCAAAATGTAAAAAACAAAACAAACAAACAAAAAAAAAACTTTTTTTTAGTTTTGTTAATATGTATGACCAAAAAATACAGCCAGCTGACAATCTCTGGTGATAAAATCGTCAGTCATACATTTTTTTTTTTTTTTAAATGTTTTAGTATAATATAATAAATAAAAGTGCAATAATAATAATAATGATAATAATAATGTATTATAATTAATGATGAATACAAATATTTGTTAAAAATAATTAATTTATATTTTAACCAATTGTAATATTGAGCATGTATCATACAAATACCTAAATAACTGCGATAACTGAAATAACATTAATAATATTGTGCAGGTGATATACAGTTAGTTGTATGATAATAAATAATAAGTGCAAATAATTATAATAAATACAACATTTATTGTTTAATAATACAATACTAATATTTGTTAATCAGCTCTAATAGTGTGCATGTGATATATGTAATACAGTCAACAAATGTGCAGTTTTAAACTCATATTTAACTCACGCTTGTTATAGTAAATTTGTATATTTTTCTAGTAATTTTATGATGGTGTTGTTGTGTCTCAGCAGGCTTGTGTGGCTCAGATGGGCAGTCGCTCCGGCACGCTCACGTCCTCCATGTCCATGGGTTTGGGTTTGGGACTGGGCGCTCCCGCCATGATCAGCAGCGGCACGGCCACCATCTCATCCGCGGCCGCCGCCAAGATGAACCGGCTCCCAGCCAACCTGCTGGACCAGCTGGAGCGCCACCTACCGCTGCAGCGCGACGGCTTCAGCACGCTGCAGTTCCACCGGCGCAGCCACGGCTCCAAGCAGCGCAGCGAGAGTCCCAGCCGCATCCGCAACCTGGTGCAGTCCGTCCAGAAGCTCTTCGCCAAGTCCCAGTCCCTGGAGGTGTCGGCGGTCAAAGGGAGCATCACCGCGGGCCCAGCCGGAGACGCGGCTAAAGCAGCCCGCCGCAGCAAAAGCAAAGACCGCGCCAAGACCGAAGGCACCAAACGCCACCCGCGGCCCAATCTCTCAGGCTTCTGGAGCTCGGATGACTGTTTGGAGGACGAGGCGCTGGCTCAGCCCGCCGCCGGGCCATTAGCGATGGCGTATCGAAACCCTCTCAGCATGATGACGTTGGGCAGGGCCGTGTCGGACAGTCAGGCGGCTCCCAGACCGCATCCGCAGGGCTACAACACCATCGCGGCTCATTCGCTCAAATCCTCCAAGAGCAGCGGAGACCTCAAGCCCACCGTCAGCCTGCCGCCCTCCACGGGCCAGACGGGGGAGAACACGCTGGTCAAGAGGGGCTCGTGGTCCACGCTGACCCTCAGTCAGGCCCGACAGGTGCTGCAGAAGGGATCCGCCACCGTCAACCGCAGCCTGCTCAAGTCCAAGTCCTGCCACGGCCAAGAGATGACCTGCAACTTCCTACAGGTACAGGTGACATGGAAGAAAGACAGTCAGTGTGGGAGAGACAGTGAAGAGATTTCTTGAGTTTGTGACAAACACTACAAGGATAAGGCATAAAAGATTTCATAATAGGCAATAATATTGATTATAATGCCAAATAACCACTTTATATCACTTTTTTATTATTTATCGCTTATTTTTTTGTTTGTTTTGAATATATGTGTATAAAATATATATAATATTTAGAGAAAAAAGCGTAATTGTTATTAATATTTGAACAATTTCACATTAATTATATATAATTTTAAACAATAAATAAATAAAAACAATAAATGCAATATAATATATACACACACAAACACACACACACACATATATATATATATATATATATATATATATATATATAATAAAAAATAGTCATATATTAATTAATATATCTAAATAATATTTCAACAATATTTCATTGTCATTTTAAATGCCATTTTATCAGTGGAATTTTAAAATGAGATTTTCAAAAAATATATTAACCAACACTAACACAGAGAACTCACATGCATTTTAAAGTACATTTCAGAAGTTTTATTTGACATCCTTTGACCCAGATGCATTGTGGGTAGTAAGTGTAAGTGTTCTGGCAGGTGCCTGCGGGTGAATGGAGCGGGACGCTGGGTAAGGGAGGCGGTGGTGCGGGCGAGATCCCGTGCAGACGGATGCGCAGCGGCAGTTACGTTAAAGCCATGGGAGACATGGAGGACAGCGACGACTCGGACGGACCCCCTTCACCCAAACCCTCACCCAAAACTGCCGCCAGACGCCAGAGTTACCTGAAGGCCACACAGCGCTCTCTCAGCGAACAGCAGCCGCCGCTGCTACCGCCACGCAAGTGAGTCCTACAGTACACGTTACAGACACACTACACACATACTGCACACACACTACACGCACTACACACACACTACACACTACACACTTTGTTATAGTGTCACAAGCTTCCAGTAAACGGAGACAACAACAACACACAGCTAATAAAAATAAGATGTGAATAAAATACACATGCATAAATATAAACCACAACACACATACATACATTATATGTATTTTATCTGCTCCATAAATAATTCTAGATAACTTATCTGAATTGTTTAAATGTGTAGAATCCACATAAGCTTGTTTTTCATCAACCGGTCAAAATGTACAGCAGAGCATACAAATTCGGTCCGTCCGTGGCCAGACAGAAACTGCACACAGGCTGAATGTAAATATAAGTCTCTGTAAATCCACTCGCTCACAGCAGGTGGCGCTGAAGGAAAAGCTGAATTAGAGCTGTTTCCCGTAACCTCAGTGGACAAAGCAGTATTGCGATTAAGAACACTTCCTTTAGGTATTACATGGAGCGAAGATGAAAACAAAATGCCATCGAATCGTTTCTGAAGACAGTCAGAACCTTCAGAGGTACATTCATATA
>NW_015650351.1:137497-143223 GCF_001515625.1 Sinocyclocheilus rhinocerous
CACACACACACACACACACACACTACACACATATTACACATCAACGACATTATACCTGCTACACACACATGCTACACAGATAAACATTTCAACCACAACATACACACCAGTCTTATTTTACTATCATTGAGATACTTTAATGTTATTGAGATACTTGATATTATTATTATTTGTGTTTTTATTATTTTAATATTTTTAATTAGTTTTTATTTAGTATTATCTGTTATTTTAATTTTACTTAAAAGTTTTAGTGATTTGTTGTTTTTTGTAACTGTTATTAGTATTTTTTTTTAAATGTTAATATAGGTTTTTTTTTAAATTAAATTAAAATTTTTTCAATTAATGTTTATTTTATTTCATGTAGCAAAATGTTTTCATGGTTTTATTTTAAGTAAACTACAATCATTGTTTTTTTTAGTATCATTAAGATGCTATTATGATTCTAATATTAATATTTTTAATTAGAGTTTATTTTCCTGTTTCATTTTAATTTAAAAAATAAAATATTTGTAATTTTGTTGTTTTTGTTGTTAAAATACATATCGATATAGTTTTTATGATTTTTTTATTTTAGTTTTTCAATTTCTTTATTTTATTTCAGTTAACATTTATTTTATTTAAAGTAACACATTTTTATGGTTTTATTTTTAGTAAACTATAATCAGTGTTATTTTAGTGTCACTGAGATACTATTATAGTTTTTATATTTTCAAATAGTTTTTATTTTTATGTTTTTCATTTTCATTTAGTTAAGATTTTAGTCATTTTTATGTATGTTTATATAGTTTTTATTATTTTTTAAATTAAGTTTTAGTTTTAGTTATTGTAGTACAGCAAGTTAAACTAAATTAGATTAGAAATTAGAAATGTTGCCTTGGCAACTAGCTGAAATAAAATATATATATTTTAAATATTTAAATTAATGTTTATTTTACTTCAGGCAACAGAAATGTGTTTTATGGCTTTAGTTTTAGTTTCAGTTAACTATAATAATAACCTTTTTACACACTACATTATGAACTTACACAAAGCTCCACATGACATTAAATTCATTAGATTCTTTTATGTGATAATTGCTGGATAATTTTATGCACATGATCACATCACAGAAGGTGTATTACTAGTATCTCATCTTAATATATATCCTAAACTGAACATCTCAGCATTGATGGCATCAGGAACACATTCATTATGACCAGCAGATGGCAGCATGTTGACAGGTTGATTGGTAAAAGCTTCATATGAGAAGAGATTTCCAATTCATTTTTAATATTAAAATAAAATGATACACAGCCTAATTAAGACGCTCTGATGCTGCTGTAATGTTGGTTGGTTTTGCACAATCCAAATTGTCAGATTATTGTCTGATGAATATGCTAACATAAAAAGCTAATATGCTAGTATTCATTTCCAAACATAACCATAGTGCAGTAGTTTTCAACCGGGGGCCTCAGCAAACCTCTAAATGATTTAAAATAAGCATTAAAGTAAACTTTCTTATTTCTTATTTTTATACATCCTTGTTGGTCCTAGAACAACATTTTTGTCAATGAGATGTTAGAAACAAGAAAAATAATTGGTTTAGATTTGGATTGAAGCTTGAAATACATAATTTGTGATTAATTTCCTAGGAAAGTTATGCAGTTGAGTCAGTTGTTAATGAATCTTAGACACAAAGACAGGTTGATAAAAGCTTCATATGAGAAGAGATTTCCAATTCATTTTTAATATTAAAATAAAATGATACACAGCCTAATTAAGACGCTCTGATGCTGCTGTAATGTTGTTGGTTTTGCACAATCCAAATTGTCAAATTATTGTCTGATGTATATGCTAACATAAAAAGCTAATATGCTAGTATTCATTTCCAAACATAACCATAGTGCAGTAGTTTTCAACCGGGGGCCTCAGCAAACCTCTAAATGATTTAAAATAAGCATTCAAGTAAACTTTTAAAAATGAAGTTATTTCTTATTTTTATACATCCTTGTTGGTCCTAGAACAACATTTTTGTCAATGAGATGTTAGAAACAAGAAAAATAATTGGTTTAGATTTGGATTGAAGCTTGAAATACATAATTTGTGATTAATTTCCTAGGAAAGTTATGCAGTTGAGTCAGTTGTTAATGAATCTTAGACACAAACAGCAGACTTTGATGTTGGATGGTCATGTAACGGCCCTTCCTATCAGGCCGAGCCCCTGTCCCTTCATGCAGAAGCAGTTCGGAGTGGTTTGGTCTCCTTTGCAGAGCGCCGCCTCAGTGCCGCACCTGCACAGGTTAGTGTTTAGCCCCGCCTCCGTCTGATCACGTGACCACTCAGACACACTCTCACTCTGTCCAATGAAAGCACTTTCCTGTCCTGAGTCCTAAACTTCACTGCAAAACATCCCGATGCACGACGAACACCTCCACCACCATCCTGACTAAATCCTCACTGACCTTAATTTAACTTAATTTATTTATTTTTTAGCTTGGTCAAGTTGGTCAGAACTGTTCCTCTGTGCTGCACCTGGCTCTCGCTTGCTACTGAAAACAAAAACAAATGTTGTTTGCAGAGTGGCACAAGGGAGATGGATGCAAAGGTTTCCTGCACTCATTCTCTTGTTTTTGTGTTTATTTCTCTCAGCTGTATGCCATCTCTGAGATCTCCACCAATCGCAGCCTAGTAGTATCCACATAGCAACACCATAGCAACCCCAAGAACAACCTAGTGACCACATAGCAACTCCAGAACACCCTAGCAACCACAAGGCAACACCCTAGAAACCCCATAACAACAGCATAGCAACAGCATAGCATCACCCTAGGCATCCCTAGACACCCTAGTATTCACATGGCAACACCCTAGAAACCTCGTAACAACACCATAGCAACAGCATAGCATCACCCTAGTATCCACATAGCAACACATGGCAACACCCTAGTGACCACATAGCGACTCCAGAACACCCTAGCAACCACATGGCAACACTCTAGAAACCACATAGCAACACTGTAGCAACCACATAGCAGCAGCGTAGCATCACCCTAGCCATCCCTAGAACACCCTAGTATCCACATAGCAACACTCTAAACACCACATAGCAACACCATAGCAACCATATAGCAACACCATAGAAACCCCCAAAACACCATAGTATCTGTATAGCAATGCCATAGCAACTTCTAGAAGAACCTAGTATAGAACCCACCAGAACACCCTAGTGACCAGACGACAACACTCTAGAAACCACATAGCAACAGTGTAGCATCACCCTAGTCATCCCTAGAACACCCTAGTATCCACATAGCAACCCCCAGAACACCTTAGTGACCACATAGCAACTCCATAACACCCTAGCAACTACATGGCAACACCCTAGAAACCCCATAACAACACCATAGCAACAGCATAGCATCACCCTAGGCAGCCCTAGAACACACTAGTATCCACATGGCAACACCCTAGAAACATCATAACAACACCATAGCAACAGCATAGCATCACCCTAGTATCCACATAGCAACACATGGCAACCCCCAGAACACCCTAGTGACCACATAGCGACTCCAGAACACCCTAGCAACCACATGGCAACACTCTAGAAACCACATAGCAACACTGTAGCAACCACATAGCAGCAGCGTAGCATCACCCTAGCCATCCCTAGAACACCCTAGTATCCACATAGCAACACCATAGCAACCCCCAGAACACCCTAGTGACCAGACAACAACACTCTAGAAATCACATAGCATCACCCTAGTCATCCAACACCCTAATATCCACATAGCAACACCACAGAAACCCCCAGAACACCCTAGTGAGCACATCATTCTGTGTTTGTGTGTGTTTCTCTCAGCTGTATGCCGTCTCTATGCGAGGTCTCCACCAATCGCAGCCTGGATAACCTGGACTGTCTGATGGGAGCGGATGAGGCGGGTCTGCAGCACTGGGACGCTGATGGGGGATTCGGTCAGCGCTGCTCTACACTGGGACGAGGCTCCACCATGGGCCAGGTCACAAACAACCCCCAGAACACCCTAGTGACCACATAGCAACTCCAGAACATTCTAGCATCACCATAGCAACACTCTAGAAACCACATAGCAACACCGTAGCAACCACATAGCAACACCGTAGCAACCACATAGCAACACTCTAGAAACCACAGCAGCAAAGCATCCTAGCAGAGTGTTTTGCTCTATCAACGCCACTCACATGTACTTCTACAGATGTTAAACCTCTTGTAAATGTGTGCGCTCTGCATCACAGAGCAAACGCTAAAATGTGTCAGAGAGGTTTTGCTGTTCACTTGACCTCAGGAACGGAGTGTTCCAGATTAAAATGCTGTAAGACATCCTTAAGCTAGTTTAAGGAGACACCGAGGGTGGGAAATCAGTTGGAGGGCATGTTTTCAGGAGGAGATACTCAAACGTTAGCTCTACTGATGGAGACATCAAGACTCCTGAAGCGAGACGAGGCTCCGAAACCTTTTTTTAAGAGGAAAGAGCATTGATCTGTTTTGCTGAATGGGATAATGTGCTGTGAAGACTGATGGATGGATGATTCAGAAGTTGTTTCTGAGATGCTGTTGGATGCTGGGATCAAAGGGAAAGAAGTCAGGAAAAATTAGGACAGCAGCTAATTTGCAGCACCTATAAGTATTTTTCCTGGGAGTTGGCTTGTGATTTCTAATTCAGTGAGCTCTAAAGGTGCAGTTTGAGGTGTTTTACTGTTAGTTTGCTTTTAATTTTTGGGGTTTACCCTTGACAAACTCACATAACCTCCTGTTCGGTTGTGTCTCTGCGAGAAGTGTCTCCTGCTGGACGAACAAACACAAACTCTCTCTTTACTCTTTGCTCTTAGGCTTTGAGAGAGTGTGACCCGTGATTGTGTTTTGTTTGCAGGCTAGTTTGGAAAGACCTAAAGATCCAACTGAATCATTTTGCCGTTGATTGACTCTCTGAGGCGTTTTCTGCATTCTGCCTGATGAATTTGGAGCAAAACAAAAGTGAAAATTATATTTAAGCAGAAGGAAAAGCAAAATTACTTGCATAGATATTAAAAACAAGGCTTTTTATTGAAGGCTTTTTTGTTGTTGTTTGCATTGTGTCATTATTTTCGTAATGCAGACATACAAATTTTACTTTTGTAAGTTTTAGTGGGGATTCTCATTAGATTCTAAATAAAAACGCTGCATCACAGAAACCTAAATTAATGTTGAAGCCGGACAAAAAATACTATAATGTTGTATAAATATTTTACTATTTAAATAACATATCTTTAGTTTTTATCCACAATACAGTATTTATTTTTTAAATATCTTAAGCAGTTCAAAACATATTATTAGACTTAAAACAGCATTAACTTTTTTCTTTTTTCCATATTATATTATATTATAAATATTTGAATAGCATTTCAATTAATATTTTTCTACAATTTTCCCAGCTGTAGGGGAGTTTTTTGAATGAGACTTTGTGGTGAAATATGGTCTAAATTACAAGTATTTTTTATTTTTTCCACAATACAGTATTTTGTTATTTAAAAAATGACAAACAGTAATGTCATGGTCCAAAACATATTATTAGACCTAAAACAGAATTAACTTGTCTTTAAGAAAAATACATTTTCTTTTTATATTATATTATATTATATTATATTTGAAATAGGTTTAATCACATTGTTTGCTAGACCGATACAAAACAATACAAACAATATTATTATTATATATATATATATAT
>NW_015650351.1:144399-156995 GCF_001515625.1 Sinocyclocheilus rhinocerous
TTTTTTTTTTTTTACAATTTTCCCAATTGTAAGAGAGCTTTCTGAATTTTAAATTTTTTGGGGGGGTGAAAAAATGGTCTAAATTAAAAGCATTTTATAAAAATTTATAAAGCAAACTCCTCATCCACAGACAGGGATCAGTACAACTGTGAAAGGAATACATTTAAGGATTTTTCTCATTTTAAGCCACATCATTTGTCGCATTAGACTGAATGGAAAGCACTCAAGCAAACCTGTCGTTTCCTTTTCTTGTCCGCACGACCATGCGTCAGTCCACCCTAAAGCGCCGGCCGCATCTCAGCCCGTGCGAGGCGCGCTTGTGGGTGGGCAGCCGTCTGCCCTGCCGGCCTCGTGCGGGACGTTTCAACCTGCACGTGTCCTTTCAGGTGGAGCAGGGCTACCGGAGCAGCGCGGCGTACCGTCAGCTGGACTCTCAGGCGCTGGAGGCCTTGGATCTGCCCACACCCACCTGCTTCCGCTCCCGGAGCCACAGTTACCTGCGCGCCATCCAGGCCGGCTGCTCTCAAGACGACGATACGGGCTCCGTGGACTCCGACGAGACGCCACCTATAACCTCATCCATCAGCAGCTACAGCAGCGCCACCGGTGAGTAATAAACAAGCACACGCTCATACAGGATCACATTCATGGACCTGCTGCTTACCGTAAAAACGACAGCAAAATCAACAGAAAAGACTGATTACATTTTGTGTAAAGAAAGTCAAGCCTGTTTAATGACCGTTAAGATTGTTTCCATTGTAACATTATTTTCGTGACAGAGATGCACTTTTCTTCCTTAAATTCTCATTAAGACATTTTAAGTAAATATCCATACTGTATTATGAATCATTTACACCAGCATAAAATAAAAGCCAGACAAAACAAATAATATCATGATATATAAGTATTTTACTATTTAAATTACATATCTTTAATTTTTTAAAACATCATAAATCATAAATGTCTTAATTTTTCTTTGAGTTAAATATATTTTATTTATTTTTTGGGGGCGGTGAAATATAAGCTTGCATAAAATAGTTTTTTCACTTTTACAGTACCGTTTAGAAGTTTGAGGTCATTGTAATATTTTTTTTTTTTTTTGGAGAGAAATTAATACTTTTTTTTTCAGCAAGGATGCACAAAATCCAAAGTGACAGTAAAGACATTTATAATGTTACAAATGATTTCTATTTCAAACAAATGCTGTTCTTTCGGACTTTCTATTCATGAAAGAATCCTAAAAAAAAACCGAAATGTATCACAGTTCCCACAAAAATTTTCGGCAGCACAACTGTTTTCAACATTGATAATAATCAGAAATGTTTCTTGAGCAGCAAATCAGTATATTAGAATGATTTCTGAAGATCATGTGACACTGAAGACTTCAGTAATGATGCTGAAAATTCAGCTTTGATTACAGAAATAAATTATAGTTTACAATATATTCACATAGAAAACAGTTATTTAAATTTGTAATAATATTTCACAATTTTTTTTATTTTAGGTTTAATGAAATAAATGCAGCTTTGGTGAACAGAAGAGACTTCTGTCAAAAACATCAAAAATCATACTGACCCCAAACTTTGAAATGGTACTGTATGTTGTCATTTGTGGTTTATGACTGTGCATTTACAGTAAAATATTTTATTACATGAGAAACTGAAAAAAGGCAGTGAATGATTGATGCATTTGATATTACTGTATAATCACTGAACACTTTAAAGTAATGATGCCGACCACTGAAAAAAAAATTGACCTGGCTGTCATGTATCACACGGATAGCGCTGAATTTGCACATGCAAAAACGAAAGTGTTGATAAAGTAGACAAAGTCCACGATATGCAAGATAATAACATCCTGATAAGCACAGGTCTCGCGGACTTTTTACTGATCATGATGTTATTTTATTGCCTCCAGAGGTGATGTCAGTGCAATCAAACAGGCCTTGTTTTTCTTTCTCAGTAATCAAGACTTTAGTGTGAAGTCGGATCTCTTTTGCTTTGAGAGGTCGGCATGTGGGCAAGTTCAGACAGATGATCTGGAGTCATGGTGCGAGGGTAAAAACAGCCACTAGTCCATGACGACTGTCTCATGATGGTCCTCTTAAAGGGATAGTTCACCTCAAAAATTTAAATTCTCTCATCATCTACTCACCAATTTCATCTCAGAAGGCTTATGTAGAAGCACATGAGGCGTATGGTCTACTTTGGTCCATTTTGGAGACAAACATAATCAGGCTTTTGGAAGGATTTGGTCCTTTCACTTAGTTCATTTGGTCAAGATTATGGAAGCTTGTTTCCTCAACGGAATCAAAAATAAAGATAATTACGACTTTTTATCTCATAGTTCTGACTTTTTTTCTTGCAATTCAGAACGGCAAGATATGAACTCACAAATGTGAGATATGAGTTTGCTAATCTGAGAAGGAAAGTCTAAATTGTGAGATACAAACTCAGAATTGCAAATTGCAAAAAAAAAAAAAAGTAAAACTCAGACATCTGGAAAAAACAGTCTGAACTACAAGATGTAAACTCTGAAATCTGAGAAAAAATAGAATTGTGAGAAAAAGACAGAATTTCAAGACGTGAACTAAGAAACCTGAGGAAAAATAGAATTGCGAGATGTCAACTCAGAATATAGAGGAAAATAGAATTGTGAGGAAAAAATGAGAATAGGGAGATGTAAACTCAGAAAAAATAGAAAAATATCAGAATTGCAAGTAAAAAATAAAAATTGCGAAATGTAAACTCAGAATACAGAAAAAAAATCTGATTTGCAAGAAACAAATGAGAATAGCAAAACGTAAAATCAGAATACAGTGAACATTTTTTGAGAAAAAATAGAATTGCAAGATGTAAACTCAGAAATCTGAGAAAAAAAATTAATTGCAAGATGTAAACTCAGAAATCTGAAGAAAAAATTGTCAGAATTGCGAGATGTAGAATCATAAATCTGAAAAAAGTCAGAATTGAGATGTAAACTCAGAAATCTGAGAAAAAATAGAATTGTGAGAAAAAGACAGAATTTCAAGACGTAAACTAAGAAACCTGAGAAAAAATAGAATTGCGAGATGTCAACTCAGAATATAGAGGAAAATAGAATTGTGAGGAAAAAATGAGAATAGTGAGATGTAAACTTTGAAAAATATCAGAATTGCAAGTAAAAAATAAAAATTGCGAAATGTAAACTCAGAATACAGCAAAAATCTGAATTGTGAGAAACAAATGAGAATAGCGAAACGTAAAATCAGAATACAGTGAAAATTTTTTTAGAAAAAAAAATAGAATTGCAAGATGTAAACTTAGAAATCTGAGAAAAAATAGAATTGATGCAAACTCACAATTGTGGGTTTATACCTTGCATTTCTGAGGAAAAGAGTCAACTCGCAATTCTGAGTTTATAACTCGCAATTGTGAGACATAAACTCACAACACTGAGGAAAAAGTTAGAATTGTGAGACGTAAACTTGCAATTGAGAGGAAAAAAAGTCTGAATTGTGAGATTTATAACTTGTAGTTCTGAGGAAATAAGTCAGAATTGATGTAAACTTTTGCCCGTGGCAGAAACAAGCTTCTGTACAAGATCCATTAGGCTGCTGCAGTCAGATTGTTTATAACGTATCAAATGGCCACTGCCAAGATGTCCCACTCTCTCTCACACACAAAATCTTCTGACCTACATTAGTGCTGGTGGTGTCCTGCGGAGATGAGTCCTTCAGCTTAACGGCTAATGTTTCTCGGCCCATCATGACCGACTCTGGCAAAACTTCCACTGCAAATTAACCGGTTTTCAGAGGAATTAACCGACATCAAGCAGATTAGTTTGGCACAACGCTTAATAAACCAGCAGCCAGTGGATCGTTCTGATTTTGCAGTTGATCTACTTTATTTGTATCGCATTTTACTGTATTTTGATAGGTCTTATCATTTGAAAGGCGAACATAGTCCAGATTGATTCAGTCGGGCAACATTCCCATAATTTCTTGATGATCTTGAAACGTGTTGATAAGGCTGTGTATGTACAAAGCACGGTTGTATACGCTCAGAATAGCAAATAATGAAATCTAGTCTATTTTTGGAGAGGAATCTGACTAATGCTATTTAGTTTAGGTAGCAAGCTGTCAAGAAAAAACTAATCTTGGCCATCTGTTTATAATTTCTGTAAAAAAAAAACAAAAAAAACCCCTGTGCTATTTTTTGCATGTTCCATGACTATATTTGGCATAGCATACTTTCTTACTCTAATACTATGCTTATTGTGCACAACAGTTCCGACTGTGTTTTTTCTTCTTCAGTATATGCATACAAATATATTTGATAAAATAAGCAGCTTATTAAATGAAAACTGTATCCCAGAATGCAATGCGCTTGACTTGACCTTCTATTCCCGGCGTGATGAATCACTCGGAAGTAATATCGGCATCAATCCCTTTCATTTGATCAGAGTGTAAGACATTTTTACACAAAATTGGATATTTTGCTAAATTATAGCTAAACATGTAGTGAGGTCATGTGACCACAATTTAGCAAAATACCGTTTATGGCCGAATAATGCATACTGTTTCACTTCACTTTTAAAACTAGTAAGCAGTATATTAAACAGCATTCAATAATAAGCCGCTTTAGTAACATTTAGTAATTTTACTGAATAATGTCGCTACTTTTGCAAGGCTTGGATCTATCAAATAAATAAAATTAGTGCTGTCAAATGATTAATCGCATCCTCCGGAGGTTGCATTTGCAGGGTGCATACATCATCAAGCCTGGTTTATTTCAGTTAACTGAGCATTACATTCGCGAGTCATAAGCATATTGCAACAATTTACGCTTAACTAAGAATAATGGTCAAATTTATAACTGTTAATATTCTAAAATAAGATCTTCTTTATGAAGTATGCAGCCTACAAATGCGACCTCTGGAGGATGCAGCCTTCTGTTTGAGAAACTGCCAATATATGTGTGTGTACTACTGTGTATATTTATTATGTATATTAAATACACACACATCCATGCATATATTTCAGAAAAATGTTATATTTATATATTAAATATAATATAAATTATATGAATATAAATATATACATGTAAATGTTTTAAAAAATATATACTGTGTGTAATAATATATACATAATAAATATACACAGCACACACACATATTATGTAAACAAAAACTTTTATTTTGGATGCGATTAATCGTGATTAATCGTTTGACAGCACTAAAATGAATAAACAAATGCCCTTCAGTAGGCTATGTATAATAAAAGCTAATGTTATAAGTAAAAAAAAAAAAAAGGTTTTCCTACAATTTTGGTTTGTTTGTTTTCAGATGCAGAAAGCGTTGCCAGATTGATTTCGATAACAGATGCCTTAAGATGTTGTTAGTAATTAACATAGTAGTATTATTACACTCCGAAAAAAAGAGAACGCTTTTTTTTAATTAAAAAAAGATAATAATGACAAAACAAATAAATTACTAGACAGGGGTATAAAATGAAACAAAACACATTACATTCAAAGGAAAAGATTAAACAGCTTGAAGAGAAAGAACCCGCGCGAAAGCGGGGATTCTGTGTGACGCACAAACAGCGATTCTGATTCGTCCGCGTCAAGCTCGTACGCCCCGCCCACCGACCAATGAGAGCGCAGCGAGTGAACGCCTCGAGCGCGTCTCTCTCCAATCCCGCGTCCTGAAAACGGATTACCGGATCGGATCTTTTTCCTCGACGCCTCGAGACGTGGATGGTGGGGTCCGTTGAACGGAAAGATTTTATAGCGGGTGGGTTCGGAATCAACACAGAACAAAAAAAACACCCTTTCAGTGGATCTTTTAATCGTGTCTTTTTTGTTTTACGCGACGGGATGGAAGTACGCCGTCGACGCTGATCGCTTCACACACACAGAGGAAGAGGAAAAGGTGTGTGGATTTTTGTAACAAACGCGCGCAGCGCCTCGAGACGGCTCGCGTGCTGGTTTTGGCATGCGCTCGGGGTCAGAGGAAGTCACGAATAACACAACTGATGATTAGCAAGATTTAGCATCGGGAATGCATTTCCGTTGATCGTTTTAATATCAGATTTTGTGATATTTTAATTGCATTAGCAGGTTAGCTCACGTTAGCATGTTGTTGTGGCTTCTGGAGGTGTGTGTATGTTGATGCATCTGTCTAGACAGGCAAAGCATGGCAGCATTGCCTACCTGAACATGACAGCTTGCATTTCACGCGTGCAGTTTTCCTGCAAAATACTGTTTCAGAGCATTGCATGCGTCTGGATCAACACTGCTCGTGTGAGATCTGAATCCAGTCACACAAAGGCCGGTTTCTGTGCTCTGTGTTTTGAATCAGGTCGAATGCCATTGTTTGCATTGCAAAGTCAGGGAGAGATAATATAACATTTGAAGAGAGCATGCATTGTTCTTGCTGCCCTGGTTAATGCTGAATATGTAAAGGATGCAGGACTCGTATGTAAACCCAAACATAAGTTGCTCTCCTCAATCATGAGATTACATGGAGAAATGTTGGAAAAGTTTGATTGTACTCCATATTTTCAGCCATACACACTAGTTTGTCCTACTTTCACTAGACTATTTCTCTTCTTGGTAAACACTTGCTGTGCTTTGGAGAGAAGATGTGCACCTAATCTAAAAAACACGTCCTAATAAGGATAACAAGTGTGAATGTGATGAAAAGGACGGGCCATGTCTGTGTAGTGTAGTCTGTTACGTCTTTGCGTTTATGGCTTGTATGGACCAAGAGCAGATTTATAATTTAGTTGCGACATCACTCAAGATACTCAAAGGCATGGAGTCAGACTGACTCTTTTTCACTCTGATAATGTTCTAAATTTAAAGTAAAACTAGTTTAATTTTCAGTAAAAATAATAATTAAAAAAAGTTTGCGTATGAGCATCATATTTGATACACCAGGCTATTATGACTCATATAGTATGATATAATGAGAACCTGGAGGAAAAAACAGCTCTGACTAATCTCTAGCTCTGTTTTAATTAGAGGCCCAAGCTGGGCAAAAATATACAATTTGGTGCTGATGTTTTTATGGCAAAAAAGATGAAATTCTGATAGCTTGTAATGTAAATCAATGAGATCTTTATAACAGTATAGCAGATACTTACATAAAATGCATATAAATACCTCTTTTCACACTATAACCTATCTCCCAATAACGTCTTGGTAAGATGATATTTAAATGCTTAGTTTTATGGTCATAACATATAATGCAATGCAATACAATGATGATTGAGAAATGAACAAATAAACATTCCTCAAATGCCTGATGGTCAGATTGGATACTCGCATTTGAACATGATCTTTCTTAAAAATGATGTATGCATATTCAGGAAAAAGTTCAGCAAAGTTTTGTCATTGGTGGCCATAGAAATTCATGTTTTAAATATGATACAGTAGCTTTATTAGGGTTAAAGTGTTTGTGGCGAACTTAGTTGTTGATTTCCAACATGCTTTAAATCATTTACTCGCCCTTATGTTCTTTCAAACCTGTATGCTGTTATTTTTCCATTGCAGCACAAAATAATTTAAGGTCTTATGCATGAAACAAAGTGCATCAGGCTTTTGGGGAGCTTCCATTGCATTGCATTGCATTATATGTTTTAAAACTACAGAGCTTTTTATAATAAAACTAAGCATTTTAATATCATATAGGCAATAAAATGCCTGTTAAGCTCCAAAAAAAGCATCATAAAACTAGTCCACATTGACCGTATGTTTCGTGTCTTCTGAAGTCATGCGATGGCTTTTTCACACGTGGTCACGATGAAGTGTCATATGAATAAGAGTTGCATAAAGATACGTCAGAGTTTCTCCTTTTGTGTTTCACAGAAGCCACAGTGCCTCAGTCTGGTCATATTTTGGTGCTTGTCCTCTGTGTGTTCACAGAAAGGCCATGTGAGGTTTGGCCGGGGCCCCGGGGCAGAGCGACTGGCTCTAATGCTGTTAATCTGGATCTGAGCCCCAACTAGACTTGTGCCAGTATTCGGTAATGCGATATATCACGGTAATGAATATGCACGATATTGTTATCATGGGCTCTTCTAAATACCGTGAATAATTATATATTACAAGTTATTCAGAATTTTGAATGCATTTTAAGAATACTTTTCCCATCAACTGGTCAAAATGCACAACACCGCTGTATGCTGCCTGAAAGACAGGTGCGCACTCTGAGGTAAATAAGCGCGGACTAGAAGCACATGGCGGAACATGTGAGAGACGCTCTGGATGAAAGCGCACTTTCACTCTCTGACAGCAGATGGCGCTAAACTGCAGAAATAATAATAATAATAATAATAATAATTCATTTAAATGCAGCCGTTACCCCGGAAACCCTGTAAACAAAGCAGCTGCACTACTTCCTGTTTCTGAATCATGTTTAAATTATGTAAATAGCCATTCAGATTTGTGTATTTGCTATGATGTTAATCACAGCGCCAAATACTTAAATATTTAGACTTAATAGGCTATTTATTTTCAAACTTTTTTTACATTTTAATCTGGACTACAACATGCCCTAAATATTGTTTGAAAGTGTTTTGATTCTTTATTGTTCGGTCACACTTTACATTAGGGCTTCATTAGTTAACATTAGTTAACATAAACTGCCAATGAAAAATTCTTCTGAACATTCATTAATCTTAGGTAATTACAATATTTAATAACACCTTGTTAAAATCTAAAGTTGCAACTGTGTTATTTAATGAGCTAACCTGAACTAAGACTTGTATTTTTTAAACAAGGATTAATAACTTCTGTAGCAAATGTTGCTATTGCTCATTGTGAATGTTAATGCATTAACTAAGGTTAACTAATGAGGTCTTATTGTAAAGTGATACCTATTGGTCTTTATAGTTCTTTTGCACTTTAATCTGTGTAAAACTTTTAACTTTATACATTTTTCTGTATTGCTTTATTGCATTTAAATGTTCAGTTATTTTTGTTATAAGAAAAAAGTTATTAAACCTGTTATACTGTATTATGACAGCACTTTAAAAAAAAACTAAATTTAAATATCGTGATAATACCGTATACCGTGATAAAAGCATTAGCAATTAATCGCAACATGAAAATTTGATACCGGCATATCCCTAGCCCCAACTGTGTCATAAAGTCATATCACCCTCAGTGCAAAGTACCAGACATTAAGAGCAAGCTACTGTTTTATTCACGACTGTTGAAGATCTCGAGGGAGGTTGAGATGTGATTAATTCGGTGCTGCTTTGAGATTTGTTCTCAGTATAAAAGTGTTTAATTAAATTGCCACTACATCTCAGAGAAGCCAAGCTGAAGTCAGTTGTTCAATAGCTGTCAGTGGGAATAATTAGCCGTTGCACTTTCGTTACTGTGGGGTTTATTGTTTTCCTTAAAGGAACAGTTCGCCCACAAATCAGATTTGGAGAAATGTAGCATTGCATCACTTGCTCACCAATGGATCCTCTGCATTGAATGGGTGCCGTCAGACTAAGAGTCCAAACAGCTGATAAAAACATCACAATAATCCACAAGCAATCCACACCACTCCAGTCCATCAGTTAATGTCTTGTGAAGAGGAAAGCTGTGTGTTTGTAAGAAACAAATCCGTCATTTAGATGTTTTAACTTCAATTCTTTGCTTCTGGCTAAAATATGAGTACATAATCCAAAATAATGCTTCCTTCTGAGAAAACATCCATCTCCTGTTGTCTCTCACATCAAAATCCACCCACATATTTGTTTTGGACTGTTTTTGATTGTAATGCTTGATCTGTGCAGATTTCTCTCCTGATTCAGACGAGATGACTTTTTCGCTGGAGAAAGCAATATTATAGATTATTGTATCGTATTTTAACCTGAAGCAACGCTTTGAAGTTAAAAACAAACTAATGATGGATTTGTTTCTTATAAGCATGCAAGTTTTTGCTTCACAAGACATTAATTGATGGACTGGAGTGGTGTGGATTGTTGTGATGTTTTTATCAGCTGTTGGACAGTCATTCTGACAGCACCCATGCTTTTTGACTGGTTTGTATTTAGATTGGCTCTTTGTCATCAAAT
This sequence comes from Sinocyclocheilus rhinocerous, assembly GCF_001515625.1. Taxonomy (NCBI): domain Eukaryota; kingdom Metazoa; phylum Chordata; class Actinopteri; order Cypriniformes; family Cyprinidae; genus Sinocyclocheilus; species Sinocyclocheilus rhinocerous. The sequence goes on from NW_015650351.1 coordinate 154,460, forward strand.
CTTCCCATGTCATCTGTATCGACAAACAAATGGTCATAGACTGCTGTGAAGCATCTGTCCTGGCACCAAACGGCGAGCACAGTGCACAATGCCAGCGAGCCATGCCAGAGAGAGGAAACAGATTTTTCCAATATTGTCTCTGAGCCCCACTGAGTCCTTTATACAGCTCGGCCAAGACAGAGGAGAATTGTTCGCGAACCTCTTGAGGGAGGGCAGATATTAGCCCTGATCGCTCAGTAACACAGGTTTTTGTGCTCATTGCAAAACTGTTGATTAATGTAATATTTTAGTCCAACTCTGTTCTTCAGTGTTGACAGAACTCGTATCAAATTGATCTGTCATCAGCTGTGTTAGACAGTAATTATACAAATAAATAGCAATGCTGCTAACTTGTTGGAATTTTTTTGTTTTTTAGTTCAGGGATTTCAGATATATATAAAGAAAGTTTGGATTCTATTTGTTTGTTTTTTTGTGTTTTTACATCTTTCGACATTTTTTAAATATTTTCTTATGTTCATCAAGGCAGCATATATATATATATATATATAATTTTTTTTACTGTTAATTTGTATTTTATTTGTCACACATGGCTCTGATTCATATGTGTGAGGTTTCGAGTGTTTTTCTTTGCTTTTATTTTCATAATATGTAGCTGTTTCTGCACTATCAAACTTACCCTTTAATTGTTACCAATAATCTGATAAAAAACTTTTTTTTAAAAAAGTATTTAAGCCACTAGATTGTCAAACACTGGCCCATCTCTGTATCATTTTGTTATAATATATAATTTCCAGCAAAAATAACTGTATGGTGATTTAAAATGACTCATACGTTGGAATAGATTTTGGTCCAACCGCCTACCAGAGTGTTTTTCTTTGCTTTTATTTTCATAATATGTAGCTGTTTCTGCACTATCAAACTTACCCTTTAATTGTTACCAATAATCTGATAAAAAACTTTTTTTTTTTTTAAAGTATTTAAGCCATTAGATTGTCAAACACTGGCCCATCTCTGTATCATTTTGTTATAATATATAATTTCCAGCAAAAATAACTGTATGGTGATTTAAAATGACTCATACGGTGGAATAGATTTTGGTCCAACCGCCTACCAGCTTATGTATGCTTTCAAAGTAGCTTCTCCTACACTGTTCAGCAGGCTAATAATACACCGCCGAGCGTTATCATCAGGCTTCATGACACGCCGTACCAAACCCAGAGTCTTGTCAGCAGATTTCAGCCCATGTTTTGTGGGCGACACATTCCTGACGCTGTCTGGCATGAGCGGAATGCTGTCCAGATTTCAGTATGTAAATGCCTGTCTTTGTCTCATCTCTTCCTGTGGCTCCAAAGCAGGGGCTGCTGGGAAAAGACGTGTGAAGAGACTTTGTACTGGGGTTGTGGGAGCATTCTGACAGTCCATCTTCTTGTGTTTTTCAGTCTCCACGTGTACGGCCGTCTGTAAGAAGAATCCTCCGCCTATTCCTCCTCGAACCACCTTCAAACCCTACATCGCGGTGACGGTCCAGAGCAGCACCGAATCGGCCCAGGACACGTACCTGGACAGCCAGGACCAGCGCAGCGAGGTCAACAGCCAATCAGGACGCAGCAACTCCTCCGACAGCATCGCCAGCTCTCGGACAGGGAGTCTGGTCAAGTGCGCCAAGCGGCAGCCCATCCTGCCCCCCATCCCTGCCCCGCGGGAACCCGTGCCCTTGCCCAGCGCCAGAGTGACCACGCCTCCTCCCGCCATCGTCCCGCCCTCTCCTGCCCCAGACGCCAAAAACGAGCCCGCAAGCCTCACAGTGGCACCCAACAAATCGCAAGCCCCGCCCAAAAGAAAACTGTCCTCCATTGGCATTCAGGTGTGTGTGTGTGTGTGTGAATATTTATGATGTCGTCATTATGCTTTTATGCTAGGGCTGCACCATAAATCGCATGCGATTGTCATGCGCATCTTATCAGTAAAGCCGGTTCTGTAATCAGTAGTAAATCTCCATCATGTGCTTTCAGATGGAGCAGCATTTACTACACCGAGCCGTAGTTCTTCGCGCTTACACCAAAAGCACGCGCACCAGCACTGATCAATATTAGTGGAGCGCACAAGCCACGCTCAGTCTCAAACAGCGAGCCGTAGTTCTCTGACAAGCTACGCAAAACAAATTTGCAGACGATATATTAATGCGATTATGAAATCGAAGAAATCGTTCACGATAATGACAGCTGTTTGCGTAGCTTCTCGGTGAAATACGGCTCTGTGTAGTAAATGCTGCTCCATCTGAAAGCACGTGAAAATACCACATTTAATAACATGTTTTTACTCCAAACTCACTTCATAACGTCAGTCGAGTGTTTGAAATTAATCCTTCTGTGAGATGATGTGGCTTCTTACTAGTGCTGTCAAACGATTAATCACGATTAATCGCATCCAAAAGAAAAGTTTGTGTTTGCGTAGTATATGTATGTGTTAGAGATGCACCGATCGATCGGCCAGGGATCGGAATCGGCCGATTTTCCTCATGATCGGCCCGGATCGG
>NW_015650351.1:157599-195213 GCF_001515625.1 Sinocyclocheilus rhinocerous
TGTTGGAATATTTTTGTTTTTTAGTTCAGGGATTTCAGATATATATAAAGAAAGTTTGGATTCTATTTGTTTGTTTTTTTGTGTTTTTACATCTTTCGACATTTTTTAAATATTTTCTTATGTTCATCAAGGCAGCATATATATATATATATATATAATTTTTTTTACTGTTAATTTGTATTTTATTTGTCACACATGGCTCTGATTCATATGTGTGAGGTTTCGAGTGTTTTTCTTTGCTTTTATTTTCATAATATGTAGCTGTTTCTGCACTATCAAACTTACCCTTTAATTGTTACCAATAATCTGATAAAAAACTTTTTTTTAAAAAAGTATTTAAGCCACTAGATTGTCAAACACTGGCCCATCTCTGTATCATTTTGTTATAATATATAATTTCCAGCAAAAATAACTGTATGGTGATTTAAAATGACTCATACGGTGGAATAGATTTTGGTCCAACCGCCTACCAGCTTATGTATGCTTTCAAAGTAGCTTCTCCTACACTGTTCAGCAGGCTAATAATACACCGCCGAGCGTTATCATCAGGCTTCATGACACGCCGTACCAAACCCAGAGTCTTGTCAGCAGATTTCAGCCCATGTTTTGTGGGCGACACATTCCTGACGCTGTCTGGCATGAGCGGAATGCTGTCCAGATTTCAGTATGTAAATGCCTGTCTTTGTCTCATCTCTTCCTGTGGCTCCAAAGCAGGGGCTGCTGGGAAAAGACGTGTGAAGAGACTTTGTACTGGGGTTGTGGGAGCATTCTGACAGTCCATCTTCTTGTGTTTTTCAGTCTCCACGTGTACGGCCGTCTGTAAGAAGAATCCTCCGCCTATTCCTCCTCGAACCACCTTCAAACCCTACATCGCGGTGACGGTCCAGAGCAGCACCGAATCGGCCCAGGACACGTACCTGGACAGCCAGGACCAGCGCAGCGAGGTCAACAGCCAATCAGGACGCAGCAACTCCTCCGACAGCATCGCCAGCTCTCGGACAGGGAGTCTGGTCAAGTGCGCCAAGCGGCAGCCCATCCTGCCCCCCATCCCTGCCCCGCGGGAACCCGTGCCCTTGCCCAGCGCCAGAGTGACCACGCCTCCTCCCGCCATCGTCCCGCCCTCTCCTGCCCCAGACGCCAAAAACGAGCCCGCAAGCCTCACAGTGGCACCCAACAAATCGCAAGCCCCGCCCAAAAGAAAACTGTCCTCCATTGGCATTCAGGTGTGTGTGTGTGTGTGTGAATATTTATGATGTCGTCATTATGCTTTTATGCTAGGGCTGCACCATAAATCGCATGCGATTGTCATGCGCATCTTATCAGTAAAGCCGGTTCTGTAATCAGTAGTAAATCTCCATCATGTGCTTTCAGATGGAGCAGCATTTACTACACCGAGCCGTAGTTCTCTGACAAGCTACGCAAAACAAATTTGCAGACGATATATTAATGCGATTATGAAATCGAAGAAATCGTTCACGATAATGACAGCTGTTTGCGTAGCTTCTCGGTGAAATACGGCTCTGTGTAGTAAATGCTGCTCCATCTGAAAGCACGTGAAAATACCACATTTAATAACATGTTTTTACTCCAAACTCACTTCATAACGTCAGTCGAGTGTTTGAAATTAATCCTTCTGTGAGATGATGTGGCTTCTTACTAGTGCTGTCAAACGATTAATCACGATTAATCGCATCCAAAAGAAAAGTTTGTGTTTGCGTAGTATATGTATGTGTTAGAGATGCACCGATCGATCGGCCAGGGATCGGAATCGGCCGATTTTCCTCATGATCGGCCCGGATCGGTGATCGGTCGGTCAGTCTCACTTATTTCCGATTTCGAGCCGATCCGTTTTGTTACCAGCGGCACAGGCAATAACGTCAGCCTCTCTTTATTCTATTGCATTTATTTGTGCTGTTGTTTGCCATTTTTTTATTTGTTCTTATTTTATTACTGACTTTTACTTGTGTTTTTTTAATGAAAATAAAACTTTGCGTTGAAGAAAAGTAGATTTTTGTTTGTATATGCTGTCAATGATAGTTCTTAGAAAGAAAATTGGAATTGGCAAAAATCGGTATCACACTATCGAGAAATCGGAATCGGCCAAGAAAATTGCAATCGGTGCATCTCTAGTGAAAAATGTCGATTTGGTTGAATTTTCACAAAAATGAGTCCATTAAGGCCTCGTCTAGTGAACCCAGTGCTCCACATAGTAATTAAACATCTAAAATGATCCTTATTTGTATGTTTTCTGTACCTTCTTTGTTTGAAAAAGTTGTTTATCCAAGCGAAGCACTTCTGCGTCTGACGTTTTGGTTTCGGTTTTGAAAGGAACATGCAGGAATGAGAAAATAAATGGCAGGACTTGATTGATGTTAAAAGAGTTATTAAGAGCGATAAGCCATGAAAAGGATCTTACAGTAACACATTTTTGAAAATGTGCTCATTGTGACTCATTTTGCCATCCCAGGTCACATATATTACACAAACAATAACTATAATAAAATAAAATTTTATTGGTCATGTAAAATTTTATGATATTTTACAATTCTAAAAATGTAAATTATTTTATTTTATATATATAAATAATCATGTTTAAAATTGTATTGGTATTTATGCATTTTTTTTTTATTTATGAAAGAATGTTTTATAGCGTAGTAGATATTGTCTGTATTGTTATAGGATGTGTAGAAATCAATTTATGATCTTATATGTTCAATTCATACAGTCATTCAGGCTTATTTGTTGAATACCGTAGGCTCTGATATGTAAATGTTGGCGGTTGTATGTTAACGAGCTCATGAATGTGACACACCATGACTAATTCTGAATGAGAGGTTTTGTATTTTACTCATTTAAATGTTCTGGGTAAACTAACGAGGGAGGTGTGAGTTATGAATATTAACTACATCACATAGCATATCAGACTTTTCAAAAGAGCAGGAAAGAACCTGTTTTTCATCAAACGACCCCTTTACACTCAAGCCGTTTCACTGAATCAGTCCGTGACCTTAGTGCTATGTTGAGCTTATTGGAGCTGATTCATAACTACTTTAAATTCTAGATGTATTGGATCTGAGTTGTTTCTTTTGTGGCAGGTGGATTGTGTGCAGCCGATTCTGAAAGAGGAACAAACTCCCACCACCAGGTTCCAGTCCATCGGGGTTCAGGTTGAAGACGGCAGACCGTGAGTTTCCTTTCCGCCTTTTGCATCCTCCAGAAAAGAAAAGTTGCGCCTCCGTTTAGCACTTTGGAATTTGATACGCATGTTGACAGCAGCACTTCTCACAAAAGCGCTGTGTGATCGCTGTGTGTGTGTGTGTGAGTGAGTGTGTGTGTGTGTGAGTCAGCAGCAGAGTTTCTCAGCCATGTATGGCGCTGAAAACACTCACAAATAATGATTCAGTGCAGACGGCTGGAGATAATGAGATTCTGTGCGCATCTCCCACTCGCTTTGTTTCCTGGCGCTCTCGGTTGCAGTCTATTTTCATATCTCTCTCATTTACATGTCTCTGTAAGTGTGCTGTCTCCCACACACCAGCTGTCTGTCTATCTCCCGGCCCTTTTTATTTTCTAAGACAGTCCAATGAAATGGAGAATATCTAACAACATGTAAACTAGGGAGGCTTTATTGATATCTGTCAAATTGATATTTATAAATCGATTTAAAATTCTTAATTAGTTAAGATATAATAACAGAAAATTCATAAACTAATGGAAGTGTGTAGTTTGAGTGTTGGTTGGTGTCTTTAACGGGTCTCTTTTCTCTGTGCGTCCAGACTCAGTCGCTTTACTAGCATGGCGTCTAGACAGGAGACGACGGAGGCTGAATCTCAGGAGCAGTCCGACGGTAAACCCTCGCAGAACAAGACACCCCACCAGAGTCTGGACTGGGGCAGCATTCTCAAACCCTCACTGCAGGAGAAGCTGGACCAGGCGCTAGACCTGTCCTCCCTCCCGCCGCCCGACCCGTCTCTGCAGGCTGGGAGCGTGAACGGGGCTGTGGAGCAGCCCGGGGGCGCGGCGTGCCTCAGGGACGGGTGCTGGTTCCAGAAGCTTCTGCAGGCCGAGACCGAGCGCATGGAGGCCTGGTGTCAGCAGATGGACCAGGATACCAAAGACAAACCGCTGTCAGAGGAGGGTGAGATGCCACCGTCATACAAATACAACATTTCATCATCCAGTCTATTCCTGATGGATCAATTCAATGGAGTAAATCACCTTTTGAAAGTAATTTGACACTTCAAATAAAGATTTATCAATTACATTGTTACACCAGTAGGTGGCGAAAAGGGACTGTTAAAATATATTTGTCTTTGAATCATACAAGAGATTTGTTCAAAAACACTGATTCATCCAGTAATGAAACAAGTACATCTTTGTTTACTTTAGTTGTCTTAATTGTTTTTTTCTTCCATTTAAAAACAAAAACAAAATAATAATAATAAAAACTTCCATTTAAAAAAGAAATTATCCAGAATCATGCAGCTCTATTTTGCGCACAAACAGTTCATAAACGAGTCCAGTTTTTATGTAGCCTGTTGATTTTTGTTCATGGTAATCAGCTGCAACTAAATGGTTTGCAAAAATAGACAGAATAAATATGTTTAATATCATTTTTTTAATCACATTGGAATCGAAAAGAATCGGAATCGATAACTGGAATCGGAGTCAGAATTGATACAATTCAAACGATGCCCAACCCTAATAACAATATAATTAATACTACTATTACTACTACTAATAATAACAAAAACGAATTTAATTAAGTATTATTATTATTATTATTTATTTTATTATTTGGAAATCTATTTAATTGCTCAATGAAATAAGATAAATTAATTGGCAATGAATAATTATTATCCAATCAGTTCCTTTTGGGTTGAGGCAATTTAATTAATTTAAATGTAATTATTCAAATATATAATTCATTTCAGTTCAGTTAATCTATTTAATTACTCAACTAATCGATAAAGATTAACATTAATAATTGAATAAAGGATTATTCAATGTCAATAATAAATTATTGACATTATTATAATACATAATTTATATATAATTATTTCATTATATACATGATAAAAAAATGATTTTATTTACCTTTATTTATATAAATATACAAGTGTGTTTATGTAAATTTGTGTGTGTCTAAGTATAATATACTTATAAAAAATACAGTAATAATATATATATATATATATATATATATATATATTTCTACATTTTTATAACAGCTCAGCTTTAAATTTTTAGTTAGGAGTGAAATGTGCAGGAAGCTGCCGTTAATTGTAGCAGGTTTATCTCAGGAGCTTCATTCAGATGCCCAGCGGATCCAGGAATAACGGATGAAATCAGTCCCTCATTAACCAGCTTTAATCAGAGACGCCTCTTGTCTGCTCATTTGTACTCCTGGAGCCGGTGATTAAAGTCATTAGATTTGAACCTGGCATGAGTGGCGAGAGAATGGAAATGGAGGTGATGATGATGGTGATGTTGAGCGTGAGCTGCTGTGTGTCTCTGTGTTGCTGTAGTTTTGGGGAAGGTCCGCAGTGCCGTCGGCAGCGCTCAGCTCTTGATGTCTCAGAAGTTCCAGCAGTTTCTGGGTCTCTGTGAGCAGAACCTGGTGAGTGTCTCTATAACACCCACTTCACTCACAGGGTCACATACAGTCAGTGCTGATTTCATGTCCACACTGTATTTCACCCCAAAATCAAGGGGCAGTGCCACTCAATTACTGTAATGCATCCATCTCTCTCTTTCTCTCTCCCTCCATCCATCCCTCTCTCCGTCTCTCTCTCTCTATCTCTCTATCTGTCTATCTCTCTCTTTCTCCCTCCATCCATCCCTCCCTCTCTCTCTCTCTATCTATTTTGCTTTTGAGTTTTTGTTTTTAATTAAAAAAAACATTTTTTAATGTAGTGTATATATATTTTTTGTAATTAAAACAATACAGTTGTTAATTTTTTTAATCTATCTGTCTATCTCTCTCTTTCTCCCTCCATCCATCCCTCCCTCTCTCTCTCTCTATCTATATATCTATCTATCTCTCTCTCTTTCTCCCTCCATCCATCCCTCCCTCTCTCCGTCTCTATCTATCTATCTATCTCTCTCTCTCTCCCCATCCATCCCTCCCTGCCTCCCTCTATCCATCTATCCATTTATCTCTCTCTCTCTTAGCTATATTTTATAGATGCTTTTGTAATTATTATTAATTAATCGACTTATTTTTCTGCTAACAACATTGGCTGCAGGATGAATAATATAAAAATAAAAAAGTATATAATTTATCTTTTTTTATTGTTTATTTTTCATTTATTCCTAATATATATTGGGAATAAAGAATTATCATTATTTCATCTTTATTCATTTAATTATTAAATTAGTAATTATATGTTTTAAGATTAATGAAAATAGTCTATTTATGTGTATGTAGACATATGTTTATTAAATGTTAATAAAGTATATATTTTAACATTTTAAGGTTTATTATTATTATTATTTATTTATTTTTATTGCATTAGTTAAACCCACCATAGGCCCACCATATATTACTTCCTGTTAATTTTCTTTCACTTAGAAACACATGGCTTTGCAGGAGTGCTGATCATCAGCCAGAAACTCTCTGTATGAGGCTGAGTGGATCACACTGTCTGCATCACAGACACATCACTGCTTCATTGTGCTGGATTCTCCTGTTTTGTCCTCTATTATTTAGTGTTGTCACGGTACCAAAATTTCAGTATTCGGTACCAATACCAGTGAAAATCCACGGTTCTCGGTACCAATTTCGGTACCAAAGCAAAACACAAAAACATGCTAATTAAAAAATTTCACTATACTTTCATTTAATCCAAACTGTGTACATATTTAATTTTAAAGGGCTTTTAAAACCTTCTAGAGTTATTCAGCCAAGAATAACAACTAACTAAGTTAGCTAAAAACAACAACAAAAAAACTGCTTTTTTGACTGATATGACACAAACAATGTTAACCATTTGTACATTCTCTAACACGCATATTTTAGATTCACAATTCATTTAAAAGCCTCTGGTGTGTAAAAATAGTAAATATCATCATGTCCTCCTGTTTTTTTTACCATTATAAAAGTTATAGGAGCATTAAATAGTTAATAAAGAAACTTAATTCTAATGCTCATTATATTAGCGTTAGCCGAGCTTATGCTAACGATTAACTACTCTAATAACAGCGTTCATTTCAATCCGACTTTCAAATTAAAATATTGAATAATATTCATAACAGAAGCGGTGTTTCCCACAGACTTGCACTCTATTTGTGGCGACATATATATGCAGATTCATTCTCTGCCAGCAGGAGGAGCTTGTAGAGCAGGAGAGATAAGAGGTTTCCCTGGTAACCGCTGTAAACAAATAAGCGCTGTGCTCACAAACGCTGGAAGGTAGTACTTAACATAAGCAGAGTTTAATTATTGAATGAATGTCCTCAGGAGGAGAAGAAGTCCGCTCCATCCCACACACCAAAGAAGACGGTAAAGGTCAAAACCTCTGGCGGGAAGGAGAAAAGCAGCGACTCGGTGGCCGACAAGCAGCGTCAGGAGGCCAGAAAGCGACTGATGGCGGCCAAGCGAGCGGTTTCCGAACGACAGAACTCCGCCACCGAGAGCGCCGAAAGCATCGAGATCTACGTCCCCGAGGCTCAGACGCGACTCTAACAAAGCCCAAAATAACAAACTCCTCACGAGCAGACGCTGTCTAGCACTCGCGGACATGCGCACCGGGGTGGGAAACCACAAGCAAAAAATACGAAATAGAAAGAGCAAAAAACTGAATTGGAACGCTAGCGTGTCACCGCTGCCAGAGAAGAACCTCTCCTCGACATTAATTTCTATGGTTACCCTTATAAATGTTATAAAAGTGAATTATCTCATGGAAATATATCAAGACTTTGTCTGTCATTTTTTTAGTACCGACTTGGTACCGAAGTACCGGGTCTTTTGTCAGCACTAGTATTATTCTTGTTAGCTGTTTCTGGTCGGAAATAAGATCATATTACAAATATGTATTGGTCATTTTGACTCCAAAAACAGATCCAGTGGACCTGAAGTGGACCGACTTTGATTCTCTTCCTGTTGTTGTTTTTTTGTCTTGTTTTTAAGCATTTGGCAGATTCTTTAATCCACAGCGACTCATTGAAGCTGTACAGTTGATGTCAGTCTGATGACTGATGTGTGTGTTTTCGGTCAGGATGCGAGCGCTCAGCCGCGGGCCACAGCGCAGGATCTGGCCGGGTTCTGGGATCTGCTGCAGCTCTCCATCGAGGACATCAGCATGAAGTTTGACGAGCTCCACCTCCTCAGGTCCAACGACTGGAAGATGTCTGAGACCCAGGACAAAAAGGTCCAACTGACAAAGCTTTCGAACATCCTAACATTTCCCTTTGCCTTTGCTTGTTAAACCAGTTGGAATGTAGAGAAATATTCTGGTTTGTGGATATACTTCAGCTTTTAGATCTAGAACTTTGTATCACCACATGAAGCCGCCCATCTATAATAACGTCATGTGGTGAAAATGTAGTGCGTCAGTTATTTGCCAAAAAAAAAGTAGGCCGTATATAATATTATTATATATTAATATTTTTTGTATGGTGTTTATGTAGTAAATGGTACACTAGCACAATATATTTAATTGTTAAAAAAATTAAATGGTAATATAATATTTATTAGATATTTATTGTTAAATATTTATTGTATGCATACTTTATATGCATTTTATTATTTTATAAATTACTTAATATTTATTTAAAAAATTTATTTTATTTGTATTGTTTTTTGTTCATATTTAATTATAAGCTAATAATGTTTTTAAAAGTTTAAAAAGTAATATTAGTAATTAAATATATTATTTTTATTAATCTAATAATAAATTATCTTTTCTAATCTAATCATTCTTTTTTTGGGGTTAAAAATGAATATTAATTCAATGCTATTTTAATATTTCTTTTGATAATTTGGAATATGTATTTTATTGAAATTTAATATTTAGTTTATTCTATACATTTCTGTATTTCATGTTATAAATAACTTTTTGTACTTCTATTTGTATTTTCTAAAAATAATTGAAAATATATTTTAATATGTATTTTATAAATGCATTTTATTGTTATTTAGTACAGTTTCATATAAGCTAGAATGTATTTTAATAGTTACAAATTTAAATTGATTAAATATCATTACCATTTTATTATTAATTTATTTTAGTTGTTAAAAACATGTTTGATATTTATTACAGATTTAATGCACCGGGGTGGGAAACCACAAGCAAAAAATACGAAATAGAAAGAGCAAAAAACTGAATTGGAACGCTAGCGTGTCACCGCTGCCAGAGAAGAACCTCTCCTCGACATTAATTTCTATGGTTACCCTTATAAATGTTATAAAAGTGAATTATCTCATGGAAATATATCAAGACTTTGTCTGTAAATTGTGCTAATATCTCTGATGAAGATCTCAGACCCTTTACACGCTTCACACGTCACATGACTCACGGACGCCCCTCCCACAGCATGCACTCAGGATCCCGCACGTGTGCACTTGTCTTTCATCAGCACAGTCTTCCTGCTCTCACAGACACCTTTTGAGTTCCTTTTCCCACCAGTTTTTGGCGCACGGCTGCGTGACTTTATGGTTCGAATGGAAATCTGCAGAAATGTTTGGACGGTACAGCGGATACTGAAGTGGTAGAATAGCACAGCGGATTTTAGCACTCCACTAGTTCTGTTTGTTTCACTCCAGTAAAACTGAACACAGAAACACATCCAGCTTGGTTTATTTTCACGTAAAAGCGCACAGAGCACGACCCATCTGTCAGTTTCTGGTTATTTAATAGGGTTAAAACATGACCACTCCACTTTGTTTTTATGATGAATGTTTTAAAAACTGAATGACAAGGTCCAGATTTTTACTTGGGCCAACAGTCTGTTTTGTAATATTATTATTATTATGATTTTAATGCTTTCAGTTGTGTTTTTGTTGTCCAGTCATTCCATGTGTTTCCAGCACACGTACGAACCGCGTGTCTGTGTGTGACCAATCAGAGCCCGTCATTTGTGATCGAAGATGTTTTTTTAATTATTATTTTCTTTGTTAGATATTAAAAACTTCCTTTACCCAGAACTTGCTGATTTGGAAAAGTTGTTTCAGATTTTCACACGTCGGGCCCAGAAGTGTCAGTACTTACACAAATGCTTTGCTGCTAGTTATCTGTGCATATTAAACTAGGTTAGAAAGATTTGAACACGCTTCACCATCACTGCCGGTCTCTTCATGTGCCAATTACATTGAAGCCAAAGGAGGAAAATGAAGTTTAAATGATGAATGAAATGGAGATTTGATGCCACTTTCATTAACAGTTCATTCATTTTTCAGAGTTTGTATTCCATTGTAAGCATTAAAGGAATATAGTTCATCCAAAAAGGAAAATTTGCTGGAAATGTCCTCACCCTCAGGCCATCCGAGATGTAGATGAGTTTGTTTCTTCATCAGATTTGAAGAAATGTAGCATTGCATCACTTGCTCACCAATGGATGTGAATGGGTGCCGTCAGAATGAGAGTCCAAACAGCTGATAAAAACATCACAATAATCCACACACCACTCCAGTCCATCAGTTGATGTCTTGAGAAGCCAAAAGCTGCGTGTTTGTAAGAAACAAATCCATTAAGACGTTTTAACTTGATATTGTTGCTTCTGGCTAAAATACGAGTCCTCTATCCATTATATTGCTTTCTAAAAATCTGTGCTGATGAAACGCTAATTTTCATCTTGGTTGGCCTGAGGGGTGAGTACATTTTCTTCAAATGGTCATTTTTGAGTGAACGACTCCTTCAAGTGCATCAGATCTGAAGGAATCTCCCTCTGTATCAGACCTCGAGGTTTCCTGCTGGCTCACATCAGTGTTTCAGAAGCTGGATTTTCACGGTTTGTGTGGCGCATTAGTTCAAACTTGCTTTAGTTTGGATTCAACATGTAGACGATGAGTCTCTGAACACGAGTCACATTCATCACCTCTTCCATTTGCTCATATAATGATGGTGACTGAGGCATGAGCAGAGTTATTCATCCTGGACTCGCCCTGAACAAGAGTTGAAGATGGCTTTTGCGGTTTAATGTTTTTGTGGAAACCATGATGCATGACATTTAAAAGTTTGGGTTAAATACGATTTTTTTGAATCAAAGTTGATCAAAAGTGACGGTAAAGACATTTATTATGTTGTGAAATATTTCTATTTTAAATAAATGCTGTTCTCTGGAACTTTCAATTCATGAGATAATCCTGAAAACAAAATGTTTAATTTTTCCACAAAAATATAAAGCGGCATAACTGTTTTCAACACTAATAATATTTTTTTTTTCTTGAGCAGCAAATCAGCATATTAGAATGTGATCGTTTAAAAAATACTCTCCCTTTCAATTTTTGTTCTGCAGAATAAATTTTTTATAGACATTTTCACATGCACTGATTTTCATCAATCCAAATGAATCTAATTCAACTTTACATTCTGAAAGTAATGTTTATATGTTCCCTAAACTTTTTTTTTTTTTTTTAATGTTGTTTTGAACAAAATTTCAGTGCATGTTCTCCAGAAAATAACCGTGAGCATAAGTGGCGTTTTTCCCTTGATCACATATTTAAAATTATCCCGGAATGTTTTTTTAGCCAAAAATTTCCAACTATTAATTCTCCTCCACTGATCAGTTTGTAAGGCGTTAATAAAGCACTGTGTATGTGCGCAATGTGTTCTGCATCTGATTGAGAAAGTAGTTGAAATCAACATGGCTAATCATTTTCTGGGTAACGCTTTTCTTGAAGGGGTGTGCATAAGACTGACATGCGTCATGAATATGAAGGAGGTTTTATGCATTCATGTTATGTCATTATGTCATTCACTCAGTTGTGTCACTTTTAATGCAAAGATGACATTGACCTAACCTTAACCCTAACTCATAGAGACATCTCAAACAATGTCATCTTTGCATTAAAAATGACATAACTGAGTGAATGACACTTAATGACAGCTGTCATAAACATGCATAAAACCTCCTTCATATTCATGACATGTCATGATTATGAAGGTGTCATGTCAGTCTTATGCACACCCCTTCAAGTAAAGTGTAACCAAAAAAAGTTACCCATTATTTGTGCCATTTTACGATTATGGAGTATCACGTGGTTAGCTTAGTAACGCTAATGTCAAACTTTACTTGAATCCTACCTATGAGTCAGTCAGTATGTTAGATGAAAAAAAATCATAGTACAAAAATAAAACAATGGCTATATTACACAATATTAAAAATCGCGTTTTTCTAAAGAAAAATTGTGCAACAGCGACACCCACAAGTAAAATGGTTCATGCGATAAATCCCGCCTCTTGTGTTTGTGCATGTTCGTGAATCAGTCTGAATGAACAATATAATGACTAATTTAAAAAAAGTAAGTAAACAACTCACACACTTAGATATAACAACTTTATGTCAAGTCAAAATAAGACTTAAAATGGCCTGAAAACATGATCTATGGGAGTTTTTAATGAGTAATGAGCTTGGTGTAATTTAAAGTAAATCTCTGTGTCTGTGACCAATATTTACAAAGCTTTGATGTCCGATGATCTGAAAAATGAAAAAAAAATAGTTAAAAGTTAACTATTAAAAAGAATAACTGAATATAAGTTCACAAATAAAATTTTTAAATTTTTACTACCTTGAGTTATTATTTTTGGAATAAATGTAAAATGCTTTGATAAGATTCATACTTGGCTTTAATATAATATTGATTATATCATTAATGTAAAAATATAAAATAGATTTTTTTTCTGAATACTTTCCGTACCCACTGTATATACTGCTGTTAGCAATCAGATAAAAATTTCCTGCAATCTCTGAAAATTGGTCCGTTCATCCCTGCTGAAAAAAAACAAAACAATAGAAACTATCACAGAACTTCTAATTGTTTCCACTACAAACATTACAAACCATCCACACTTAACCATAAAACCATTACCTAATGGCTTCCAGTAGCAGGGTTGCCAGGTCTGTAGTTTTCCTGCAGAATTGGGCTACTTGTAAACTGTTGCCACACGTTGATTTTTTTTTTCTGTGGTTTAAAAATTTACATACTGCATAAATTGTAATTGGCTGAAATTTGTATTAAAATATTTTACATTCTACCAATGATAAACCTGTGCTAAATTATGTGTTTTGTGGGAAGGGCTTTTGAGCTCCTTTATGGAAACAGACGGTTACTAGTGGAGTTCAAGTTGAAATTGTGTGTAATATGTAGTTTAGATATGGGAGTGCCATGTGTTGAGTTTTGATAGTTGTTTTTAGGCTATTTTTGATTGACCTTTGGTCTGGTTTTGTTACACAGACCTGGCAACACTGAACAGAAGTCCAGGACCAGTTTCCATTAAAACCAACACTGTTCCCATTATAACCATTACAAACTCTGAGGGTTTCTGTTGTTTTCTTCAGCAGTGTGGAAGTGGATGAAACCGAAAGCCTTGCACAATCAAGTTACAAACCGTGCCACTCTTATGTTCAAGTTTGGGTGGCAAAAACCCAATTAGTAATTCATTTCTCATTCAAAATTCAATTCTTGATCTTGAAAAAAAAAAAGAATAATTGAATAATAATGAATAATTTCCAAACAACTATAGTGAAGCATTTTCTGCTCTGATTTTAAGGTAAATTCTGCATGGATTTAAAAATGATCATATTTGTTAAGCGGAGTTGAACAATTAAAATTCAATTAGTGTATTGATTTCAACATGCCATTTTATTACAGAGATATGAATTTGATCAATTTCTGGCCCAATCACAGCTCAGAATGCTCATATTCATCAAACATTTCACACAATTGACTTGAGCAATAAAGTAACATCTTATATTAGCGTTTGTTAGATGAAAAGTGGTTTTCTCAATCGTCCGGTCCAGGCGTGTGAACGTTCACGGTTTGTTCATGTTCATCTTTGACGTGTTTTTCCGTTCTCATGTCACCTGGCCTGCTTTTCCAACAGGCTCTGATACTCGGCACAAATCTCTGAACTCTGCATGTCATAGCAATATCAGAGTCTTAAAGCCTTTGTGTTCCTGTGGAAGGATTGATTATTTGAATATCAATGAACTCAAACCCATCAGATCTTAATAGGGCTACACTGGACTCAACACACTTACGGACTTTCAACGGACATCTCGCCTGCCTTTGTATACTTTTATTTCTTTTCTTTCCATTGGTTTATTACAGGTGATGCTTCAGATTTTATTGAAGGACATTGTTGAACTTATATATGTGCACCATTGTGTCAGATGCTAACGGACACGAATCAAATGTATTTGTTATGCTAACTTTGGAGAGAAATAGCTCAGAGCTCAACGGCGAGGGCCGATATGGAAACTTTCATACATGTCATTATGTGTTTGTCCAAGGCATCAGGTTGTTTCTTGCACTCTTGTTTGTGTGTTCATAGTGAATTACCAGTGTTGAATCAACTGCTGTAGTTGATTTAAACGGCACTTTCATAGTTGTGATAGTTTGAAAATACTAAAATGCTGAATTTAATATAGATAAAAATATAGGTCTACGTTTAATGAACTTTTAAAAAAATATTTAACTTAGCAGTGTAGCTCAAATTACTTTGATTTACCCAAGCGGCAACCTCCCGCTCCCAACAAGGAAGTGACTTAAACTGTAATTCATCAACTGGCCGCTAGAGGCTGGCTGCAAAAGGGAGTCAACCCCATAGACTCCCCATGTTAAAATGCCCAACTTTACAGCAGAAAAAAACGTTTACAGCCTGGTACAAAAAATGATTTTGGTCTATATAGCTAACTTTGCCCTTCATGACAACTGTGAGGGGGTGAATTTTTTTTATAACTTATCCGTTTAAATTATATTAAGCCTTAAAGTTCTGCATAATTAAGGGCGTGGCCACTTGAGTGACAGGTGGATTGCCGCTGCTGTCACCACCGTCGAGCTAGGTGGGTGTGGCTTCAGCAACCTGCTCCCGCCTCTTTGCCCATTTTCGATTATCCGGGAGTGACGCGCTGCCAAGATGGCGACGGCAGGCTCCGCCCACTTTTGAGCTTCAAAAACGCTCTTCGGAAATCTACGGGTGACATCAGGGACACTACGTCCATGTTTTTATACAGTCTATGGATTTACCCCAATTCAAAATGTGACACACAGGAAGTGACGTAATTTGGACAAGGTGGCAGGAAGAGAAGTAAATAATTTCGTTCAATTATAGTATTTTTACACAAATGATACTGTTGACAGCATTTGTCAAGATCAAGCCGTTTGAAGCAACTGTATGTTTTTTTTTGTACCTTGAAATATCAGTTTCAAAATCATTCTAATGGTTCGAGGTTCAGTGACTTCTGTTTATTGTGGTGAGCGGGTACGAAATTCCGCGAAAAACGCGGATCGATTTGCGGCAGCAACAAATGTTAGCAAAACAAGCGTACTTCCCTGTGGTAGGCAGGGAAGGAGACCAGATGCCGTTTTTGAATGTACGTCAATGGAGGAGAGGCTTCACTGAATAAACTGATTTTGTGGGAAAACAGCTAATCGGCTAATCTTCAACATGTTCGGGATTAAAGGTTCATTTTGGATTTATCTATTTTTAGAGTTTACAACGGAAAAGTGCTGTTTTTATAAGAGAACTCGCGGACAAATTTGGAACAGGTAGGATTCAGTTTATGGTAATTCTCATTGGTTTTTATGGTATCCATAAACAGCGACTGACTCGCGCGACTAACGTCAAGACCGTGATGTGATTGGTTATCGAGGATCACGTGATCCAATTTGACCGTTAGCAGTGTTGCCAAGTCCGCGGTTTTCCCGCGAAATTGGGCTACTTTAATACTGTTGCCGAAGCGACCCCAATAACATGATATTTAGCCCCTGTAATGCAAATTTTATCAGGGAAACCCTACCAAAAACGTGTATTTTACGTGTATTTTACCCCGGTTTAACGCCGTTGGGCTAGTTTTGAGTAGCAATTTGGCGGGTTTTGTTTTGTGTAAACCTGGCAACTCTGCCGTTAGCCTACATTACAAGTTTATTGCTAGAAAATACTAAAGAAACACACCAGGGTTTGTCTAAATATTGGTAAGAGTATTTCAAATACTGATTATAAACCTCTTATGCCATGAATAGAAAACAAAACCGCTCATATAATGTAGTTTTTCCTACTGAGGTGTGACTTTTAAAGTTCATAGCCTTTTCTGTACCATTTTTGTGGAAAGTGCCATATTACGATGACCTAGAAAGTGGTTGGTTTAACACTGGTCAATCACATGTGAGTTTGGTTCTGTTTTTGAGCGCTTTTGTGACCGATATAAGAACAAACACATGGAATCTGATCCTGGATCAGTGAATTCAATATGCACACAGGCCCAAATCTCATTCTTACATCTCCAGAGTCCAGAGAAAGAGAGACTTACTATAGATATCATTGATGGCTATTATTTTTCAGAGCTGACATGTTTTAAAGTAATATAGATATACAGCGTTACACTCTGTAGATTGTAGGATTGTTGTGGGAAATATTTCTTTTACAATCAAAATAAAGTTTTATTTAACAAGAACATGGCAAGCAACGGATGTGCTGTTTGTTGTTTGATAGTGCTTTTATATTGCTCAGGTTATAGGAGAATGCATTATATGGATTATAGACTCGTATTTTAGTCTGAAGCAATGGTTTGAAGTTAAAATGTCTTGGATGATGGATTTGTTTCTTACAAACATGCAGCTTTTCACTTCTCAAGATATTAACTGATGGACTGGAGTGGTGTGTGGATTACTTGTGGATTATTGTGATGTTTTTATCAGCTGTTTGGACTCTCATTCTGACGGCACCCATTCACATCCATTGGCGAGCAAGTGATGCAATGCTACATTTCTCCAAATCTGATGAAGAATCAAACTCCTCTACATCTTGGATGTCCTAAGGGTGAGTAAATTGCCAGGTAACTTCCATTTTTTGGGGTGAACTTTTGCTGTTAAAAGACAGAAATCCAGGCTTGGCCTTTTTATTTGTGTGCATTTTGTGTGATGGAGCAGAAATTGTAAACAGTAAAGAAAGTGGAAAAGCGTCTTTATTTTAAAATGATGCTAATTGCTAATTAATTCAATTTCTTACAGCACATATTCTGAAATGTACAAACTTTATTCTTAATACATGAAATCAGCAAAACTATAATGTGAAGCTTCTTAATATCTAAAAGGGTGTTTTTGGACTTCAAAAATGGCTCCTGTAGAGCATAATTATCTGCTTCAGTCTCTTACACACACACAACAGGTGATTTTATCTGGAGAGGCGAAGAAAGAAAACATGAATACGGGATCTAAAGTATGTTCGCACATGCAGCACTCGCCAACACAGTGTGAAATATACAGTATGCTAAGGCTTTTTGAGTGGTATTCTAGTGCATTACAGTGTGGTTTCTTAAAAGACTGAACTGTTGAATCATCAGGATCATTAGATCTTGACATACATATGAATCTGCTGCTGTTTTTAAATGTCGTCCTTGTCTTTGGCCCCGTGTTTGAGGATGCGAGTGAACTCCACATAGTTAAAATTTCCTTTCTTGTCAATTGGCGCCTCGCGAAACAGCTCGTCCACTTCTTCATCAGTGAAACGATCACCCATGGTGGTCAGCAGCTCGCGGAGATGGTCCTCATGGATGAACCCTGTTACAGACGTCACATAAGGCTGTCTGTGAAGATCTCAACCTCTGAGTCATTATAAAGAAAATCAGGTGCCATTTGTGTCTTTCAAAAATGGATACAAATGTCTGGCAATGAACAGTTGATGACAGTTTTTACTATAATAATATAAACGATTTTCTAAACAGATCCACAAAAATCCAATAAATGTATTAGTGACCATGGACCAGAAAACCAGTCATAAGGGTCAGATCTTGAGAAGCTGAATAAATAAGCTTTCCATTGATGTACGGTTTGTTAGGATTGGACAATATTTGGCTGAGATGCAACTATTTGAAAATCTGGAATCTGAGGGAGCAAAAAAATCTAAATATTGAGAAATTCATCTTTAAAGTTGTCCAAATGAAGTTCTTAGCGATGCATATTACTAATCAAAAATTAAGTTTTAATATATTTATAGTAGGAAATTTACAAAATATCATCATGGAACATGATCGTTACTTAATATCCTTTTTTGGCATAAAAGAAATTCGATAATTTTGACCCATACAATGTATTGTTGGCTATTGCTACAAATATACCCCAGCGACTTAAGACTGGTTTTGTGCTCCAGGGTCATATTTTATTTTGAATGCTTTTTCCCCCTTATATCATGAGGATGCTTTTTTTTGTCTGTCCTTTAAGGTCAGTGTTATTTTAATATCATTGAAATACTATTATAATTTTTATTTATATTGTGTAATTTTTTTTACTTTAATTTTAGTCAAATGTTTAGTAATTTTATTGTGCTTTTGTCATTTTTAAAAAAAACGTTTGTATAGTGTTTATTTTGTTTTATTCTGTCATTTAAAGTTTGAGTTATTTTAGTACATCAAATTAAACTAAAAGAACATGAGAAATGTTTTATAACTATAATTGTAATAGTTAATTTTAATGTAATGAATTATTTCAGAAATCTATATTTTTTAATCGGTTTATCTATTGACATTTGTTATGTTTGTCAAGGGAAAATCTTAAATATCAACAGTTCCCATGATTTTGTACAGTAAATGTGCTCTTTCTGAGAAGCTTGTAGTTTCATGACTTTGAGAACCAGGCTTATAATGTCATTTTAAGCTGTCAATCCTCTTACCTTCATGAGGGCATAATTATACCAAAACATGCATTTAGATCTATTAATTGAGCTTGAGATGACACAGTGCAGTTAATTAACACATAAACACATGATTTGTTCACTAGGACAAAGGCTGTACCAGAAGCCTCTTCGTCAAAGCACGTGAAGGCGTTTCGGATGACGTCTTCAGGATCGGTGCCGTTCAGACGTTCTCCAAACATGGTGAGGAACATGGTGAAGTTGATGGGACCCGGAGCTTCGCTCATCATTCCCTCCAGGTACTCGTCAGACGGGTTCTTCCCTGGAGAAACAGGAATAAATGCTCAGATGCAGGGCTGCTTTTCCACGCACACATTAAACCTGCTCTTCACATCAAGCTTAATGTGTGTTGGTAAAACCATTCCAGTGTGGTTGGTGAGAAATGTTTGATATTTTGCATGTTATTTGGCCTGCAGAATATTATTGGCAAAAGATATTATTGGATGGTCAAATTAATAAATAAATAAATGAATAAAAAAAATTCTAAATAAAAAAAAATTATAATTTAGCTAAAACAAGGATATTACTGGATGAATCTCACAAAACCTTATCTTTCAAACTAATGTTATATTTCAGTATTTCAGTTCAAAAGAAAAATGAATCTTCATTTTATATATATATATATATATATATATATTCTACAAATAATATTTTAAAATATAAAAAATATATATATAAAATATTCATGCAAAAAAGATAATTCTTACAAAATTTCATCTGAAGTCATCTCAGCACAAAATCAAAACAAAACTGAAGCATAATAAAAATAAATAATTTACACACACACACACACACACACACAAAAAAAACATCCTACAAAACTTAATTTTACAAACTATAAGGTCATATTTCAGCTCAAAATAAAAAATGAAGCCTATAATTAAATACATAAAATGTATTAAAATGTTTAGATAGATAGATTAAGATTTGGATTCACACCTCTAGATAGACAGACAAACAGATAGATAGATAGATAGATAGATAGATAGATAGACGGACGGACGGACGGACGGACGGACGGACGGATAGATAGACAGACAGACAGACAGATAGATAGATAGATAGATAGATAGACAGACAGACAGATAGACGGACAGATAGATAGATAGATAGATAGACAGACAGACAGATAGACAGACAGATAGACGGACAGATAGATAGATAGATAGATAGATAGACAGACAGACAGACAGATAGATAGACGGATGGACAGACAGACAGATAGACAGACAGATGTACAGATAGATAGATAGACAGACAGACAGATAGATAGATAGATAGACGGACACAGACAGACGGATAGATAGATGGATGGATAGATGGATGGATAGATAGACAGACAGACACAGACAGACGGATAGATAGATGGATGGATGGACTAGATAGACGGACGGACGGACGGATGGACAGACGGACAGATAGATAGATAGATAGATTACCCAGAGAGGCCAGCATGTCGTGTAGATCCTCTTTATCGATGAATCCGTCTCTGTTCTGATCGATCATGTTGAAGGCCTCTTTGAACTCCTGGATCTGGGATTGGTCGAACATGGCGAAGACGTTGGACGTGGCCCTCTGCGGCCGCTTCTTTGTGGTCTTTCCTTTGGCACGCTTGGCTGCAGACATTCTGACCGCAGGGTTTGCTTCTGCAGAAGAAAGAGATAAGAGATTAAATTCATTAGAGTCCACTCATCGCAGTCTGGAGGACAACGCACAATACCATGGAGCGATGCCATCGGCACAAGTATGACGGATAAAGTGTTTTCAATGTACAAAATTACACACAAAAACACTCTGTATATGCATTCAGTCTTATATCATAATAGTTAGAGGCACATTTGATGCTTTCAAAGTGAAACTGACATGAATTTTCAAGCAGAAGCATCCTGCGGTGTGACATGCTATAATTCATTGAAAACTTTTTTTATTTTGTAATTCTTCTAAAAATACAGAATTAAAGGGACTACTAGGAATATTTATACTGAAAATAATTCATATCAAATTACAAGTCCAATTAAATTACTAAATCAAGGTAGTAAAAGCAAATATATTTATATAAGCCTACATACAATATACAATACACAAGTGTTTGTGAGGTATTAATAATTTAAATGAAATATGTCATATGAGACCTGTTTAAAAAATAAAATAAAAAATTTATTTATTTAAAATAAGTAATATATATATATATATATATATATACCTATTTTTTAGAACATACAATGTTTGTACTGAAAAAATGCACACACGCGCACACACACACAAAAGACTGAAAACGGTGAAATGTTACATAAGCTAAAGTATACACGTTCACTTATACATATAGGAACCCTGAACCTTGCTGTTGAATGATAGACTTTACATATTTCAAATGTAAAATACCATAAAGAAACTGTTCTGAAACTATCATACATTTACACTGCACTGAGACATTTACAAAATCAACCTGTTCAGAAGTTAAAGCTGAAACTGTATTATATATCCGTTAACCATTAACAAAGCCAACAACGATTAGGAGTTCTTAAAGTAGCTGTACCTTGTTTTTGAGTTGAAGAGGGTTGGAGACGGTCTGTTCCTGCGCTGGGCTGAAGGGAAGTTTGTTTGGTTTTTCAGGCGTTTCTCCACACCTCCCTGTTCCTGAGCCGGCCAATAAGGTCAGCGTCCCGCAGCCGGGCGCATCTGGAGCCTTTAGCCATACAAGGCAAAGGAATCTGAGAGCGGCAGACCTCACATATCCTGAGAAACAGCAGAGCGTTTTCACAATGGCCAGAAGGAGGCCTTATTTAGCAAACCAATGACTGAGTATGCAGCACAAAAGAAACATTTCCTTTGGCAGGCAGTGCAGATGAAGACTTTCTACAGGTTACGAGACTGTCAGTTCAGGCCGACTGAGGGTTTTGCATTATAGGAAAAACGATGCAAATGTATGAGCTGCTGGCTTGGTAACGTGCGATACATCCTAGTTATCGCCGTTCGTCTTCTTTTCAAATATTTATATGCATGAATGAATTTATCATATCATTCCCATAGAAAAATCCAGAGCTATGGAAATGTCTCTGCTGCAAGCAGTTTGTTTAAATGGTAAAAAAAATTTAATGTGTAAATAAGTAGATGCATGAATTGCATAAATTAAACAATAGTGTGATGATGTGTATTGGTAGCAAGTTATAAGGTCACAATATTTTCCATGTTTGTGCATAAGCATAATGTGTATTTATATTTACTATATATTTTTGTGTATAAAGACACAATTTCAATAATAAATATTAATATTTTTAATTATTAAATTAAATATTTTTATACTAATTTGAATATTATTTGGAAAATATTTAAATTATTTTAATATTTTATGATGTTGAGATTCTTTTAAGGTTAAGTTTATTTTTCTATTTAGTAATGAATTATTAGACGTGTTTATTTATTTATTTCAAATGTTTATTGTATACTTATTTTAATCTGATTAAGTGTTTATTTTTAATTATTATTTTAATTATTCATTATTTTTATATTTTAAAATGTGTTATGTAAAATGTTTTATATATTAAGAAAATATATTTATATATATCAAAATTGTATTATATACAGTACTTATTTTATTTTTTATTTATTTTAATGTAATTTATTTATTATAATCTAAATTTATTTATTTTAATTTGATTATTTATTTTAAAATGTTTTAAATTTGCACTGTAAGATTTGTGAATATCTGAAGATATTATTTGGTTATTTTAATCAAATGTTTATTTTATACTCATTTATTTTATACTCATTTATTTGAATATAATTTTTATTGTATGCATAATTATTTTAAGCATTTTTATTGTTTATGTATTTTAATCTATTAGTTTTTGTTTGCACATAATTTCTTGTACGTCTTGTACGGTAAAAAATTTCTGTCTAGAAGACCAATTTGTTTATACACCATTCATATCAATTAATGTGTCAAAATTCATACAACAAATATCGTACAATAAAACCAAAGGTTTTAGACGTTTTAATTCCATAAGTTAATTAATACACTGTTGCTGACCTGTTAAGGAACACAGATTGCAGTACTTTTTAGAATATAATTGTTCTCTAATATTCCCATGTTTAGTGGTTCGTTATAAACGGATATGTTATGCATTATAAAATGTATATTGCTTTACATGCGCCACATAATTTCTAAATGATGTTAAGTATATCCAATCAGACAAGCGCAACAAACCCCGCCCCCAAGCGGCTTCAGACCGTGATTGGTTCAGACCGTTGAGCGGCAAAAGTTACTGGCTTATTACTGTTTCCTTCAGCAGAGGGCGATTCGCTGATCTCCGGTCTGAATCCTCACTGAGCCGCATTCAAGATATGTGTTATATAAACTATACAATATATACACATTTTTAAAAATCATTTTATTAATTTATACCTGACATATAAATAAAAATATGCGCCATTGTCTACAACAAAATTGTTATTAAAAGCCTCGTCTGATTAATTCACTGTTGGGAAAAGTAACATGTATCACGTGACAACGCTTTCCTCCCAGAAGCGATTTGGATATTTTTTGCACCTGCAGTAATTATACTGAGAACTTTAGTATTATCAAACTGAAAGAACACGGAAAGAAAAGTAGATATAAAATAATTATTATTTATACCGATCGTGCCTGGCCAATCACAAACAAGACTTGCGCCGCGAACCCCGCCCATTCTGTCACCCCGTCGATGCTAATCGTTCTTCTAGCATTTATTGTTTTTCTAAGGGTTGGATGTTTCGCATCTCCAGCAGACACAGACACTTCCTGAAACACAGCGGTCACACCAAGTCTGCTCTGTCCCAGAGCTTTAATGGAAACACAGTTTTAACTGTGTTTGAATGGGAAATGGTCCGTGTGTTAGTGTTCTCTCCGCGGCGAGGTGAGTGAATGCAGCTTTGATTTTTTTATTCCTGTCTTGGAGGCTAAACGCAGCAGGTGTGCAATAACGCCAGGCCGGTAATGACCTAATCTCAGTCTCGTGATACCTGCGCAGGTGGACTGACCTCTGATGACCTCTGGTGACCTGTGCTGACCCTCACACCTGTCCGTCAAGATCGTCAAATCTGCACCTAAAGTCATGGACAATTCAAATGACTTCAAGAAGGCGGAGCCCAGAGTCAACGAGAAGAAATGCTGTGAGTTATTGTTATTATTTATGATCATTTTAATACTTTTGAGATTCAGTGTATTGATTAAATGATTTGTGGGGATTCAAACTAGTAACCTTTTAGTTACCAGCTTAGATCTAGGCTGGCTACTGCACTCACATGTAAGTTAGCTAAATGTGAATAGTGAGGTATTATTTTCCATCATTTGGGGGGATGTAGCCTATTGGTTAAAGATATGAGCTGATAACTGAAAGGTTGTAGGTTCAAAACCTGATCATTTAACATCAGGGAACTCTGAAGTGTTTATGATGACTACAGTTATTGAGCTGCCATTCAAGGGTTTTCTGTCTTTTAGATGGCAAAGATCTCCATATATGATCATCCTCATGCGATAGACCCATTTATACTAATTTAAATATTAATATTTTAACTTATAATAATAATAGATTCTATTGTTTTGTTCCTACTCACTACAGTTTTTATTTGTTTGTTTAAATTTTTTATTATGCACTTATTTAATCGACTCTTTATTTAGTCTTTTTTTATTTATTTATTTATTTTAATCAAATTTATTTTTTATTTATTTGTTTGTTTTAATCTAATTAATTTTATTATTTTTTTATTTAATTTATTTTGATCTTGTTTTATTTTTATTTATACATTTTATGCATTTTTTAAAACATATTTAAACATTTATACATTATACATATATACGTTTTTGGCGGTCACAGATGTAAGATCTTAGAATATATGCAACATCATACATGCTTATTAAATGACTCATTTAGAGTGTATTGATGTGGTTATGAAGATGTGTTTCTGTAAAACATCACTTATATCATTGTGTAGTAAGAAGTAGGCTTGCCGCCGATAGACGGTGTTGACGGTTATACCGGTGTTAAGCCGCAACACCGGTTACGTCACTTGCCCACCGCGGCACCGACCCCCACCGTCGTTTTGATTTTTTTATAGTAATAAAAATAATTTAGTTCAGTAAAAGAACAGACACTACAATTAAAAACTGAACGCGGCTGCTCAATGCAGCGTGCCGAACGACAGTCGCATCACAGATCAGATTTAATTTCTCCAGTGAGGAGAGAGAGTCGAGCTGACTGACAAGAAGAGTGAGGTGAGACAGACAAGACGATCGCGGATGATTTAGTTTCGAAAAATGATGCAAAAGCGTCTGTTTGGCAATATTTTGGATTTTGAAAAGCCTGTTGACTTTTGCCGTTTATCTAAGGTGATTTTGGAAGGTTTTTTTAAACATTCGTTTCTTATTTAATTGGTTCCACATTATTTGCTGATTTTTACTTTATTTAAACTGTCATTTATTTATTTTATTTGACATTCGTTTTGCTAATAAACGTTCTACGTTTCTTATTTATTTGGTTATATATTATACATGTTTACTTAGCCTATTTCCAGTTTTGTATACCTATTTAAACTATGTAAGTTATTTGTTATTTTATATTAGGCATAGCCTGCCCTATAGCATGGTGTATTTTTATTTGTTTTGTTAATAAAAGTTCTAATAAAAGCAATTGACACCGAACTGCCGCTAATTCAAAAGTGAAAGTAAAATGCAATTGCCCCCCCAAATTGTTAGTCATGGAATCCCAAGCGCTAAATACCCTCAAGGTGTTTTTGCAGCGTTGAGCAATGTAACCAATCACAGACATATCTGTTGATTTCTTAAAAGGGAAAATTCAAACGAACTAAAAACGAACAATCGTTTTAGTCCGAATTGCCGCTATTTGAAAGTGAAAGTAAAATGCGCACACCGCTTTTACAAGCTATTTAAAAGCCAAGGAAAGCGAGGAAAAGAGGGAAGCCCCCACCCCCACGGTGATAACGGTATTACCGGTGTTGTCACACGTCGATTAACCGGTGGGAAAATTTCCTCACCGTCACAACCCTTGTAAGAAGCCCCTTGTTTTAGTTGGCAGTGCTTGTGATGGCCGTCTGGGAACTTTGAACTTCAAGACATGCTGTAGTTTTTCAAAATGAGTCTGACATTCAGACCCAGAGCTGAGTGTTGAGCTTTAACATGTTCGTTCAAGCTGAAAGAGAAATCTAAATCAGATTGGAATTTAAGCTTTTGGTCCAGAAGGGGTTTTTGTGGAATGTAAAGCCCAGTTAAGAGGTGTGTCGGATCCTGTTTTTCTTCTTCATCACAGAGTAATATATTGATGAACAGGCAAGAACATCATAGAGACTTGGTGTACGGCGTGGAAATATATAATAAATATATTTTATTTTATCATTGTTATTATAGTTTATTATTTTAAATATATTTTATTTTAAATATAACAAAATATAAATATTGGATGAAACCTAAATTAAAATAAAATAAGAAATATTTCCCTCACAACTTACTGAAATTATGTACTAAAATTACTTAAATTAAAACTGAAATAAAAATTTATTAATGCTATTTAGAAATGTATATATTAAAAAGGTACATAAACAGAAACTATAAAAATAAAAGCTAATTCAAAATATTTATAAATGCTATAATAGTATATAAATAATACTAAAATAACACTTATTTGCTGAAGTATGCATGATATGTTGCTCAAAATATTAATGTATGTAAAAATGATAAAAAAATAAAATCATTTTATTTTAAATGTAATATAAAATAAAAATATTAGATGAAATGAAACTTACAATAAAATAAAATTAAAAATAGTGCCTTGGCAACTAACTAAAATATATAGGTTTAAGCTGATGTACAAAATTATTAAATAAAATCAAGTAAGCTATATAGAAATATTACCAAAAAATCTACAAAGTGCAAAAGCATATAACAAAGTTACAAAAACTTAAAATTGACAATATAAAAATGAAAGCAAATTCAAAATGTTAATAAATACCATAATAATGTAGAAATAATATTATATGTATGCATGGTGGGTATATGGGTTTGTTGTTGAGCTGCTGTTTCGTTCTCAGAAACATGTGGCAGTTATTAACTACAGGAAGCCTCAGGCTACGCTCTTGCATAATTGATAAGGAAATGATGTCAATAACTTCAGCAGCATGAAAGCTTCATGCCCTCAGTGTAATCCTCATGAACGTCACTTATTTCCAGGCATGAGAAACATCTGAACTGTGTGCAACTGTTATGAGTATAAATATGATGACCTGTTAACAGAATGTTCGTCTGATATCATCATGCTGGTTTGTCCTGCACTGAGAAGGGAATTGTTAAAAGTAAATGATGTGTGTATGTTTGTTTTCATAGCATGGGCGTCATACATGACTAACTCCCCTACTGTCATCGTATTGATCGGCCTTCCCGCCAGAGGAAAGACATACATATCCAAGAAGCTGACTCGATACCTCAACTGGATCGGGGTTCCCACGAAAGGTGAGAGATAAATGAGCTCATTCAACATACTTCTGTATTTATTATAATTACGTATGCAGTTTTCCTGGGGATGAAACACCAAAATTATTTCTTAAATTAAAACATTAAGAATTAATCATCTGAATTGATTCAAATAATTTTTAAAAAGTTAAATAATTTTTAACTCAATATAACTATTACATGGTTTTCAGGAAGCTTGTTTCCACCACAAGATAAAAAAAAAATTAAAAAGCTATTTGCGACTTTTTAATTGAACAATTCTGACTTTTTTCCCCCTCATTCTGAATTGTGACATGCAATTCTGAGAAGAAGAGAAATGTGTAAAATTTTTATTTCATGGTGTAAATAGGTTTGCGACATGCAAACTAGCATTTACGAGTTTATAACTTGCGATTCTGAGAAAAAAGACAATCAAAATTGAAAGAAAAAAAGTCAGAATTGCGAGATATAAACTTGCATTTGCGAGAAAAAGTCAGAATTGCGAGATATAAACTTGCATTTGCGATTGAAAGAAAAAAGTAAGAATTGTGAGATATAAACTTTAAATTGTGAGAAAGTCATAATTTTGAGATATAAACTCCCAATTGTAAGAAAAAGTAAGAATTGTGAGGTATAAACTTGCATTTGCGAGAAAAAGTAAGAATTGCGAGATATAAACTTGCATTTGCGAGAAAAAGTCAGAATTGTGAGATGAACTTGCATTTGTGAGAAAAAGTAAGAATTGCGAGATTAAAAACTCACAATTACTTTTTTTATTTTTGAATTCCCTCGCAGAAACGAAACAGGTGCAAACTAGCAATTTTACTGGTTTATAACTTGCAAAGTCAGAATTGTGAGATAAAAACTCACAGAAAAAAAAAAAACAATTGCAAGATGTAAACACAAAATTATGAATTTATACCTTTCTAGTCTTGGTATGTTTCTAGCATTGGCACTGGATCTATAAAATATTACACTATTATGTTTGACTCTGAAGTTTCCTAAAAGACTATTGCTTTCCCTTTATGTTGGTAATGGTTGTGTGTTTCTGTCAGTTTTTAACCTAGGCGTTTATAGACGTGAGGCGGTACAGTCGTACAAGTCTTACGACTTCTTCCGTCACGACAATAAAGAGGCCATGAAAATCAGGAAGTGAGTATCCACAACGTTACACCTGCATTACACAAATACCTCTGACAACAAGAGGATGTTTCTACAGCAGTCTGTGTCAGTCATTTCAGGAAATGATCAGGAGGAAGTTTTGAGTTGCACTATGACATATTGTCATATTCACAACAAACTATGTTTCTAATAAGCAAGAATAAACACCTTTTATTTTATTTTATTGATTCCGATTTGATGTACATTGTTTCCTCAAACCGGTGCTGATAAATCGAGTCAGTGTCTGTCGGCATCATCTGCTGGTGCTGTTGAGTTGAATGTGATTGTGGCAGTTCTGGTTCTGGTCTGATGATTGGCCGTCTCTTGTTTCTCACAGACAGTGTGCCATCGTGGCTCTACAGGATGTGAAATCTTATCTGAATGAGGAGGGAGGGCAGATCGCTGTAAGTTCTGCTCTTTGGACTTCACACATACTGAAACTAGAATTTCTTCATTTATTAGCTCAAATATTAATCACTTGTGTGCTGGAGTGTTTTGTGTTATTTGTCTTGCATAAATATGCAGTTGTTTCAAAGTGTATCGTTGCATCAGATCAGTGGTGTCAATGTTATTAAAATTATTTTTGTTAATAGAAATGAAACTGAAATAAAATATAAAATTAGATGGAAAATATAGAATTAGGAATGCCGCTTTGGCAAATAACGGAAATAAATAAAACTACTTAAAAAATTAATCTGAAATATAAGTAAATTAATGCTAAATAGAAATAAAAAAAAAGACAAAATCACATAATATAATTATTACAACTTAATAATAAAATAGGCAACTAACTAAAAAAAGTTTGTTGAAGTACTAACATTATTAAAACTTCTAAAAACTAAAATAAAAATAAATTAAAGTTAAATATAAATATTTTAAAAAATATATAAAAATGGCAAAAGTTCATAATAGAATCACTATGATTTAAATTAATATTAAAATTGGCAACTAACTGAAATACGTTTAAGATCAAGTGCTAAAATGATTAAAACTACTAAAAACTGGAATGAAAATCAATTTAAACAGAAATATAAAAAAAAAATAAAAAAAAATGACAAAAACATAATAAAACTAATACAAATTAAAATAAATGAAAGCTAGATGTAAATATTAAAAGAAATTAAAATGCTGTGTTGGCAACTAGCTAATATAAACTAAAATGAAAATACTATAAACTAAAATAAAAATAAATTAAAGCTAAACAGAAATATTAAAAAAATAAAATTACTACTTAAAGTGAGAAAATTATTAGAATGAAAATATAAAAATAAAGCTAATTCAAATGATTAATGAATACTATAATAATATATCAATAAAATTAAAATATCACTGCCCCAGATGCTGTTTAAACATTTCATCATATCACATTGTCTTTAGAAAAACTCAGATCCATACCTTCATTTCATAAATATTTGCCATACCAATTTCTATACCAGTCAAAAAGAGCATAAAATAAATCAATGTCATTACAATCTATTAAAAATGCTTTAGAGGTTTCTATGACACTTAATTGCACTTGTGACGTAAGCAAATTATTCTAATAGTTTGATTATATTTGATGAGATATTTCCTCATTTCACTTCTCGTCAGGTTTTTGATGCCACAAACACAACCAGAGAGAGAAGGAGCCTCATCCTGAGTTTTGTGAAGGAAAGTGCATATAAGGTCAGAGGATGTGTGAATATCATTGTCTTACTGAAATATTAGCAGTTGTATCTGTATCTGTATATGTCTCAGTCGTCAGGGAGTGTTCAGAGCATCCAGAGATCAATAAAGCTCCTCCGCAGCCTAGTTTGCCCTTCATAAACCTGAATAGAAACCTTCTTGCAGTCTTTGATGGGATTATTTTTGCTTTTGTTTCCAGGTGTTTTTTGTCGAGTCGCTGTGTGACGACCCAGAAGTCATTGCTGCCAGCATACTGGTGAGTGTCACCGTTAATATTTATCACTGCTGTCATATCAGAAAAAGTTTTCGAGGTTATATAACATAAAATGTTTTATGTTAAAAGTTTAGTTGTTGTCCTCATTTATAAGTCGCTTTGGATAAAGGGTCTCCTAAATGACTAAATTTAACTTTTTTTTTTTCCTTCTTCATTTTATTATAATTATGCAGCTTTTAGGAGCTCACATTAATTGAGAGACTGCAGGAAATATTTGAGCTTTAAAAAAAAAGCTATTTAAAATGATTAAATTCTAAAAAATAAAAAGAAAGAAAAGAAATATACACATTGCACACCTAAAGTCAACACATTTTCCCCTGATTATTTATAAAAGTAAAGTTATAGGTAAACTTATATATCCTGATGATGAGTAAAATGAAGTTAATATCGTTGGACAGCAGTGAGCTCCTGTTAATTTCATAACACATCATTAATTTGATGGCAGGATGTGAAGGTTTCCAGCCCTGATTATCCTGAGAGAGACCGAGAGAGCGTGATGGAGGATTTCCTGAAGAGAATCGAGTGCTATAAAGTCACATATCAGCCGTTAGACCCAGATGACCATGACAAGTATGACTTTATTATATAGGCTATCTTTCCATTTATTATTTTTCCAACACATCCAGTAGCTGATTGATCTCGGAGGAGACATTTGGCAAGACTTGTCCTTTGGGCAAACATGTTTTTTTTTTTTTTATTATTATTATTACTTATTATTACTTATTTGTATATTTTATAATTTTTGGGAAACTATATGATAATATTTAATTTCAGCTGTTGATCCGTGACCTAAACACCAGCTTTGGCTTTTCTGTTGTCATGTCACTCAGTCTCCAGCAGAGAGCAGTACAGTACTGAATTTATTTTGTTAGTATTCTGGCACGTTGGTTTTGTTTGGTGATGATAATACTATATCATAAATGCCTCTAAATACTTTCTAATTGATTAAGTTTGTGTTCAAATAATGTGGATATTCAAATATTAACCTAGAATCTCTGAAAAATCTATATGGATGTTTTGGACAGTCCAAGGCATTCGTGAGATTCCTCAGGAGTAGCTTTTGGCTTTAATCGGAGAATAATCTGCCAATGCTTGGGAAATTGTAACCCATTGTAGTGGTTGCAGACACAGCTGCCTTCAGACTTCTTCCACTAGCTTTTATTCTCTGCTGTGAAACTGCTCATACAACATCCAGAAAACTGTTCAATTCAACTTGCAACCTACAGTGTTCTTTGTTTGTACACTTTATTATATGCTTCACTAATGTGAGGTCCAAATAGGGAAACAAAAGTATGGTACAGTATATTTAATTATACAGAAATAAGTGGAAAACCCACATTCATGTGCCTGGAATTTATTTGTAGATTTAAAGGCACAATATGTAATTTTTGCCGCTGGAGGGCGTGTATTCAAAATAAACAAATAGACGAAGGCGTAGTTTGATGACGGCGTGACTGAGTGTGGAATCATGGGAGTTGTGGTCTTCATCCCCACAGCCGATGCAATCCGACGGGACTTGGGCAGAAATCATGTTCATGGATGAGCTAATGATAACAGTTTGCAAAGGCATCCGTAAAGCCATTTCATGGTTGTTTTGGGGCTCTTTCAGGGACCTGTCCTTCATCCAGGTGATCAACGTGGGCCAGCGTTTCCTGGTGAACCGTGTTCAGGATTACATTCAGAGCAAGATCGTCTACTACCTCATGAATATTCACGTTCAGAAGCACTCCATCTACCTGTGCCGCCACGGCGAGAGCCAGCACAACGTCCAGAGCTGCATCGGAGGAGACTCGGAGCTCTCCAGCAGAGGAAAACAGGTGCACTTCATAGATAGATGGGCGGAATATGGCTTATTTCAGTATCTATGACTACGTTTACATGGACATCAGTAATCGAATTATTTACCTTATTCTAAATAAGCCAATATTATGATTAAGGTGTTTACATGAGTTGCTTTTAGAATATTCCTTTCATGTTCCCGTTTTACATGTTATAGTACATAGTTCGATTAATGGCGCACGTCATTACGTCCCACGTGACGCCATCCGACGTCCCCTCCGGAATTTCACGTATAAAAATATAGTTCGTCTTTGTGATGATGCCATGTACAGTTTTGTACTGTGTACATATAATTTATATGAATATATGTAACTTAAATTTTATATATATATATAATTTTTTTAACAGAGTTATTTATGTTATTTTTTAACTCCGTATCATTACATTTGGTAATATGTAGCATTTTATGCAAATCAGAAGAATTTTTTTTATATTGCAGGGCTGTGTTATAGTGTTTGTTAATATTTTGAATTAGGTTTTATTTTTATGTTTTTTGTTTTCACTTTAATTTTATCCGCCCTCTTCATCCGACCTGCTTTCAACTTCTCCTCCACCTTATTCATTCCTGTACAACACATAACAAATGACATTCAGGAAAAGCAGAGACCTCACAAGTCACAGAAATAAAAGTATGACTAAAAAAGAACAAACAAAAGAGAAATGAAGAAATTAGACTCTCAAACTCTCTTGGCGGTCAAAGAGTCTTGTGGTGCAGTGCTTCTTAAACATGCACCATTGTAACTTCAACAGGAAATGAAACACTTCTAGAATAGACCTATAGACCCCATATTAGCACCAACAGGGGTAATTACTATCAAAGAGTATATGGTTGCTAATTATAAACATACAGGGGCAAACATACCACTGAAATCTCAAGGTGTATTTATTGAATGGAGGCTAAGACTAAACTCTGAAAGTCACTATTTCAGTATCTATGACTACGTTTACATGGACATCAGTAATCGAATTATTTACCTTATTCTAAATAAGCCAATATTATGATTATGGTGTTTACATGAGTTGCTTTTAGAATATTCCTTTCATGTTCCCATTTTACATGTTATAGTACATAGTTCGATTAATGGCGCACGTCATTACGTCCCACGTGACGCCATCCGACGTCCCCTCCGGTATTTCACGCATAAACATATAGTTCGTCTTCGTGATGATGCCATGTACAGTTTTGGGTGTTTCATTTTTCATTTTATGAAGGTTTCAAGTGCAGTTAATTATTTGTACGTGCATACAGGCGATGGCAGTGTTGAAGCTCTTTTATTTGCCGTCAAACGGTTGAGCACTGCCGTGTGTGTATCCTGTTGCAAAATGCGGCGAAAAGTCCATATTGTACCTTTAACTCTTGTTTTAATCAACAATGTTAGTTTATTATTTACTTCTGTATTGTTCTAGTATTTATTAATATTTTGAAAAATGGAAATCTAAAATAATAACAAATAATTTTAAATTTACTTATAGTAATTTTGTTCTGTTTTATAATTTTTCTTAGTTTTTAAATATTTATATTTTAGTTATAGTTTTCGTTTAATTCTGTTTTAGTTTTAGTACTTCGACTTAAGTGTATATATTTCAATTAGCTGCTAAAGCAGCACTTCTAATTTTTATTTAATGTTTTTGTCATTTTTATTTTAGTATTGTTGTCCATGTACACGTACTGACTGATATACTGGAACACTGCCCTGCATCATATTTGATGAATGAAATCCAGTGCATGTTTCTTACTCATTTTGAGGTGCTGATTCCAAAAATAACGGCTGTTTTGCTCAAGCACATCACACTATCTTACAAAATATGATGCATTTTGTAACATTTTTGCTTTCGACAACCATTTTTAAGGTGAAGTCGTCTTTTATTAAACTTAATCAGCAGAAAAACTGCCACAAATACATGATTCCCGTCTTCATCTGAGTCAAATTACAACTATTTGTTCAATTCAAAGCCCATTTTCACATGTATGAATTATTCTGAATTATTCTATTCATCATTAAAATAGAAGCTTTTGACATTTGACTGCTTTTGTTATTTTGATAAGTGCAAAAAAGCTTTTTTTATTATTTTTTAACTCCGTATCATTACATTTGGTAATATGTAGCATTTTATGCAAATCAGAAGAATTTTTTTTATATTGCAGGGCTGTGTTATAGTGTTTGTTAATATTTTGAATTAGGTTTTATTTTTATGTTTTTTGTTTTCACTTTAATTTTATTTGAATTTCTAGTAATTTTGTTGTGTGCTTTTGTCATTTTTACTAGTTTTCTTAAAGTATAACTATATAGTTTTTTTTGTTATTATTATAATAAAAATAATATTCTTATTAATAGAATTTTTATAATGTTTTATTTGTTTAAGTTCATTTCGTTTTAGTTATTTTAGTACATCAAGTTAAACTAAACGAAAATTAGAAATGTTGCCTTGGCAACATATGCATGTCTTTAATATTTTATTTTACTATAACATTTATAGATTATTTTTTTTACTTTTATTTATTTAATTCATTTATTTATCTATTCATTCATACATTCTTTTTTTAATTAGAATTTTTTAGGTTTTAGTTTTAGTTAACTATAATAAAACAGTGTTGTTTGTATTTGTTAATCATGTTTTTTTTTTTTTTACTGTAGCACATGTAAAGCCACTTTCATAGTCACCCTGTGTTGCTTCCCAGCATGCTCTGGGTCAGTCCTTTACCACAGGTGGGTGAGAAATGTTTGTGGGCTTTTTAACATCTTTCCCGCTCTGTGTTAGTTTTCTAAAGCCCTGCGTGGGTTCCTGGAAAACCAGAAGATCCCAGACCTGAAGGTGTGGACCAGTCAGCTCAGACGCACCATCCAGACGGCCGAGGAGCTGGGCGTCCCGTATGAGCAGTGGAAAATCCTCAACGAGATCGACGCCGTGAGTTTCCTGCCACTGTTTTTATTACAGCAGCAGCCTCTGGTTTTCATATGAACACTGGGCTGTTCTTCATTACTTACCGTGATAAAAAAGAGGTGTTTTCTGTTAACAGGCAATTAGTCAATTTGAGTCAGATGTTTAATGGAGGTGTGTCATATTTAACTCGTTTACCACACCAAAATGAATTCAGCTATATAACTGGGAAAACTTTGCCATGAGTGCAATAAAAGTCTGCTTCCACATAAGTGGGAAATAAGGTAGATGTTTATTTAATGCTTTTAAGGAGCAGTTCACTCAAAATTGAAAATTAATTTGCTAAAGATGTCCTCACCCTCAGGACATCCAAGATGTAGATGAGTTTGTTTCTTCTTCAGATTTGGAGAAATGTAGCAATAAATCACTTGCTGTCACAACTGTCATTAAGTGTCATTCGCTCAGTTATGTCATTTTTAATGCAAATATGACATTATTTGAATGATTATGAAGGTGCCATGTCAGTCTTATGCACACCCCTTCAAGTAAAGTGTTACCAAACGTACAGTAGACGAGTTTGTTTATTCATCTGAACAGATGTAGAGAAATGTAGCAATAAATCACATGCTCACCAATGGATCCTCTGCAGTGAATGGGTGCCGTCAGAATGAGAGTCCAAACAGCTGATAAAAACATCACAATAATCCACACATCACTCCAGTCCATCAGTTAATGGCTTGAGAAGTGAAAAGCTGTGTGTTTGTAAGAAACAAATCCATTATTAAGATGTTTTTAACTTCAAATCATCGCTTCCAGCTAAAATACGAGTCCATAATATTGTTTACTCCAGTGAAAAAGTCATCTGGTCTGAATCAGGAGAGAAATCTGCACAGATCAAGCACCGTTTACGAGAGAAACCAGTCCAAAACAGTTCTAAACAAATAATATCAGTGGATTTTTATGTGGGAGGACAACAGGAGATGACTTTTTCACTGGAGGAAGCTTTATTATGGACTCGTATTTTGGCCAGAAGCGACGGTTTGAAGTGAAAACGTCTTTATGTATTTGTTTCTTACAAACACGCAGCTTTTGGCTTCTCAAGATGTTCACTGATGGACTGGAGTGGTGTGGATTATTTTTATCAGCTGTTTGGACTCTCATTCTGACGGCACCCATTCACTGCAGAGGATCCATTGCTGAGCAAATGATGGAATTCTACATTTCTCCAAATCTGTTCTGATGAAGAAACAAACTCATCCACTGTACGTTTTGGATGGCCTGCTGAGGATGACTAAATTGTCAGCAAATATTTATTTTTGGGTGAACTATTGCTTATATTGCAAAAAGAAAAAAACAATCACTTTATTGCAAAACATCTGAATTGATGACAGAGAAACATTTGTGCTGTTTGTGCATTGTTATTTTTAATGTGTGTTTATGTTTTATATCAGGGCATCTGTGAGGAAATGACATATGAAAAGATAAAAGAAACATACCCAGATGAATATTCTCTCAGAGACCAGGACAAATACCACTACAGATACCCAGGAGGAGAGGTGTGTTCTGTACCGTTATAACACCTGATGTGCCATTTAGAGTTCCCACGTTTTAATAATAACTCTTCATGACTTTTTCATGACCTTTAATGATTCAGATTTAGACTGATTGACTAATGAACTATTCAGACTGATTCACCGAAAAGAATCAACTCAAAAGAATTCACTCCCACTTTTTGAACGCAGTCTCTTCTGCTCACCAAGGCTGCATTTCTTTGATCATAAATACAATACAAACAGTAAAATTGTGAAATATTACTACAATTTAAAATGACTGTTTTCTATTTGATTATATTTTAAAATGTATTTTATTTCTGTGATCAAAGCTGAATTTTCAGCATCATTACTCCAGTCTTCAGTGTCACATGATCTTCAGAAATCATTCTAATATGCTGATTTGCTGCTCAAGAAACATTTCTGATTATTATCAATGTTGAAAACAGTTGTGCTGCTTTTGTGAAAACCATGATACATTTTATTTGCAGAACTCTTTGATGAATAGAAAGTTTAAAAGAACAGCATTTATTTGAAATAGAAATCTTTTGTAACATAAAGGTCTTTAGTACTGTTACTCTTGTTCAATTTAATGCATCCTGTCTGAATAAAACTATTAATTTCTTCAAACAAAGAGAAAATCATTCATATCTAGCAGCGAGTTTTGTTGCTCTTCTCTTGCTGTAGTCCTATCAGGATCTGGTGCAGCGGCTGGAGCCAGTAATCATGGAGCTGGAGAGACAAGGCAACGTGCTGGTCATCTGCCACCAGGCCGTCATGCGCTGCCTCCTCGCCTACTTCCTGGACAAGAGCGCTGGTATAACACACTCACACACACACTCACACACACACTCACACTCACACACACACACACACACTCACACTCACACTCACACTCACACTCACACTCACACT
>NW_015650351.1:195741-200259 GCF_001515625.1 Sinocyclocheilus rhinocerous
CACACACACACACACACACACTCAAATCATATCAGGCCTCTTGTGACTTACTGATGACTATAATGAGAGACACGAGTATGTAGGTTTCTGACGGCTGGTTTTCAGGTAATAAGTGTCCTAAGAAGATCCTCTAACAAGCTCTATGAGATGAAGTTGTTGATATTCCTGAGCAAAACTCTTCCATGCATGACCGCTTAGACTCAAATATGTGTTCATAATGTCAGCAGATCTTCTCATATTTTGGTGTGCTTCTATTGTACAGATGATTTGCCGTATCTGAAGTGTCCCCTTCATGTGGTCCTGAAACTCACCCCAGTGGCTTATGGTACGTGTTGTTCATTCACTAAGGCCCATCTTAAAGAGCAATATTTTTTAACGTTTTCTGGTTTAATATATATATATAGATACAATTTTAAATCAAAATAAAATTTGTTGAAATCTATACTTATTTAAATATATATTTAATAAAAAGCATTAAAACATTACTTTTAAATATATACATATACATTTATTTGAACTATTTGTTTTAATATATAATATGTGTGTGTGTGTGTGTGTTTATAAATTATAATTAATAATATAATAAAATATCTTAATGAAATGAATAAATACAATACATTTTCATGATGTTTTTTAAGAGATTTAGATACTCTAGTAACATTCAGATTTGTTTCAATACTTCTTGTTTGTTTTCTGTTGCAGGCTGTAAAGTCGACATATTTGACCTGAAAGTAGAAGCTGTGAACACACACCGGGACAGACCACTCGTAAGGAGAAGTATAACCAGTACCAGACTAACCGTTTTTGTGGTGTTTGCTAAAACAGGCTTCACTGTTATTACTAGCAAGCATTTAGTAGCATGCTGTTTCCCTTCTTTAGGGAAATGTGTTTTTGTTTAAACAGAAAATAAGTTCTCAAACTTTATTTGTGCAGAACGATTCTGGATGTTAATTCTATTATGATATTTTTGGAATCACGTGTGTCCTGTGATCTCGCGGTCTGTCCAACACGAACAGCTTGAGTAAATCAGCAGTGGAGGAGCCTCAAAGCAACAACAACCTCTTGAACTCTTTTAACAGAACGCTAAAGGCTGGCAGAGTGGTCTGTTTTTGCAGTGCAAGTCTGGAGGTGGGAGTTTGCCTGAAAAACACAAACCACAGGTCTGTGGTCAGCGCGATTGTCGTCCTGTCTCAGAATAGTCCTGGCTTATGGCTGGATATTGTTTTGGATGAGTAGTTTTAGGATGAGATCAGCATCTTCTGTTGGGCGGCAGTCGGGGGAGTTTCCCTCCAGCCTGAGCTTTAATTTAATGTGCATCAACATGTTTAGTT
Source organism: Sinocyclocheilus rhinocerous (assembly GCF_001515625.1). Lineage (NCBI taxonomy): Eukaryota > Metazoa > Chordata > Actinopteri > Cypriniformes > Cyprinidae > Sinocyclocheilus > Sinocyclocheilus rhinocerous. Next base: position 197,073 of record NW_015650351.1, read on the forward strand.
TCCGCTCAGATTTTTAAAGAGCTTATATAACATGGAAAACAGAAGGTTTTTGCACTTTAGAACAAAAAAAAAAAAGAGTTTAGAAATTAATACTTTTATTTAGCAAGGATGCTTAACATTGATCAAAAGTGATGATAAAGGCATTTATAATGTTACAAAAGATTTCTATTTCAGATAAATAGTGTTCATATCGATATCGGAATTATATCGTATCGACCGAAATTAAGAAATATATTGTGATATCAATTTTGGCCATATCGTCCAGCCCTAATTGAAACTCGTACTGTTATATTAGTTATCATTTAGCTAGACTATCTTTCATGATACAACGTTATTTATACATGCTTTTATCTTGCATCAGATCTGGAAGGATGCTTTTAAAGGGTATTTTAAATTGTTTTTTAATTATAATTTGAGTTCAAGTTGTCAGATTTGTACATTTCTGACTTTAATACGCAGAAAGTATGTTGAATGTTATGAATATGATGGCCTGTTAAGAATCAGAGGCTGCATTGCTCTTGCTACTTGCAGCTTGTTATTCCATTTGAATGCAAATATGAGTGTGATTGCATGATCGGATATGATCAGATCTGTAAGTGCCTTTGCTTCGCAGCCAAAGTGTAACCAAATCAAAGCCTAAAAAATACAACAGATCTCTGTGAGTGCAGATTCTTGGATCCAAAAAACACATTTTCCTCGGAGCCAAGTCCTTTATTTTAATGTAATGTGTTATAGAAAATACATTTTGTGTTCTGGTTTGATTGCATCACAATATCTATAGCACTGTTATAGTTATGACTAAGTATATATGTCATGCTAATTTATTGATAAACATTTTGAGATCTAAGAAAATCAGTCTGTGATACAAGTTCAATTTTTTGTCATTTAAATAGCAATTAAACTGTTATTTTACTACCATTGGTATAGTATTATACCTTCAACTATATATATATATATATATATATATATATATATATATATATTAGAGATGTGAGTGTAAAAAGGTACTAGGAGCATGTATTCGCAAGAACAATGTGAAAGGCATTATCTGCTGCCACAGAGAATTTGGTTTAGCGCTAGCTACACAACAGTCTCAGCGCAACTCGGAGCTAGAGGAACAGAACAAAGAGCTCCGTGCTAGAGTATCCTCTTTAACTAAGAAAATTAACCGCAACAAAGCTGCAGAAATAACTGATGTGGAAGAAGTTAGTCAGCCTGATAACAATTATCCTGACTTACAAGCTTTCTTTGAAACAGATGTAGCCATCCAATCAGTAACTGATGTGCCTGTAGATTCAGTGAAGGTATGTGGCGCTAGGAGAAGATCTCAGGGAATTGAGGGAATTGAAAGTGTTCCTCCCAACTCTTCTGTTGTCCAAGTACAAACTGTTGCCAAAGCACTAGGACCTAAAGATATAGAGAGACTATCCCAGAGCTTACCCTCAGCACGCACAAATTTTTCTGAATTTAGAAGAGCATTGATCAGCAAAATGCGTCTCTACGACATGTCATTATCAGAAGTCACACAGCTGATGTCACAAATTCTAACTGAATCTGAATTCAACAGTTTTGAGTCTGCTGTTACTTCTGAACTACAACATGCGAGTAAAGGCGATTTGAGAGGAGGTGTTTTGAAAATTCTAAAGAATATCATGGGACCCAAAATAGACTGGTCCAGAATCACTAACTGTGTGCAAAGGAAAGAAGAAACTGTGAGTGAATACACTGAAAGGTTTTGTCAGTCAGCTGCAGCATACAGTGGAATAGCTGACACTCTAGAGAAGGTACTGGATCGTAAAGGACCACTAGTTAGAGCATGGTTTGATGGCCTTTTATCAGAGTACAGATCTGCTTTGCCGTTCTTAGATCTAACATGGTCCACTGGAAGTTTGCAAAACAACTTGGACAGGTTAGCTACATGGGAAAGAGACTCTGATGTTAAAGCCAGAGTAAAGATTGCAGCAGTATCCTTTCAGGTCAACACAGAGAACCGACAGAAACGTAAAAATCCTAAGAGGGAGGGCAGTTATCATTACTGTGGTAAACCTGGACACTGGATGAAAGAGTGTAGGAAAAGCAAGAAAACATTAGGAGAAATTAACAGCTTTACTCAGCTCCTACTCCGTCTACTTACTACTCTGAAGCAGCCCCTCCCCACTTCACCGAACTGTTGGAGCAGCTTGCTCAGGTGTTAACTGTTAGGGCTGTGAGTGCTTAATTTCCCCTGTAATCCATCACAATGACAAAATTATTTTTGTGAAAGGTAGCATACAAGAGAAAGAGATTGACTTTTTGCTTGATACAGGTAGGAACAGCTTTACGCCACTGTCTAGTGAGGATCAAGTCAAGCGGCCCCGCCTCTTCAGCGTCGGCAACCCGCCCCGCTTAGCAAGCATTCCTGCCTTATCGACCTCGCGATTCCCTGAGGCGCAGGAGAGCGAGGAGCTGAGCGAGAGCCCGGTTAGTTCTGTGTGTCTGAGCTCTTAATGTGATTTACAACACTGAGACCTAGATCCCAAACACACACCGACAATATAAAACAAAAAGCAGACCCATATGCTGATAGATATTTGATTTTATGTTTTAAAAAGAAACATATACACTACCAGTCAAAAGTTTTTCAACAGTAAGATTTTTTATGTTTTTTTAAGAAGTCTCTTCTGCTCACCAAGCCTGCATTTATTTGATCCAAAATACAGCAAAAGCAGTAATATTGAGAATATGTGGGGGGGGGTGTGCGCGCGCGAGGCGCCGGTGCGATCGAACAGCTGAAACATAAAAAACTCCATTTTTGGAGTAAGATATAATCCGCAAAATTGTTTACTTTTATTTTTGCACACTCACAATAAAAACAAGATTTGTGCTTTTGCTAAATAAAGCAAACAAACAGAATGCGCATTGTCATCCTTTCCTTTCCGTGAACTTGTTTATGGAGCGCCGCGCCACACTTCTGTTATAAATCTGTTAGCTTAATTATTTAAGTCAGATATATTTCACTTTTTTTTTTTTATGAAAACAAATTGTTATTTTTATTTTAGGTCTATTACTTACATAGGCTATACATTTTCCTTAAAGCATCCCATTTTGTCCCAGGGCTTGAAAACCTGTGCCCTAAGCTAGTGCAGAAACTTGTGAACGATGCTCTTAGTTGTGGCATCACCGTTTAGTGACATCATTGAATGCTCCG
>NW_015650351.1:200619-231690 GCF_001515625.1 Sinocyclocheilus rhinocerous
TGTTTTGTTACTTGCTACCGGGTGTCTGTGAGAACAAAACACGGGCGTAGAAAAGACTATAAATTGTTTTTAACGTGCACAGTAACTGAAATTTAAAACTGTTAAAAGAAAGGCTCAATAACTGTTGCACAGATATAATACACTACGCATCAATTTCTCTTCCCTTTGTGCTTTGCAGTTTTTAATGCAAAGTGCTGCGTGCGGTGACTTCGTGTTGCTTCAAGCGCATCATTCTGCACACCGGATGCGCACATTGTAAGCGCTTCTTGTTAAAAACTGCAAAGCACAAAGGGAAGAGAAATTGATGCGTAGTGTATTATATCTGTGCAACAGTTATTGAGCCTTTCTTTTAACAGTTTTAAATTTCAGTTACTGTGCACGTTAAAAACAATTTATAGTCTTTTCTACGCCGTGTTTTGTTCTCACAGACACCCGGTAGCAAGTAACAAAACAGCATTAAACTCCGGCAAGAAGATAAAGTCCTTTTTGCTAAATCATAGACATGTATTTACAAATCAAGTATAATGGGAATTGGGAACACAGAATGATCTTGGAGAGAGCTTTACCGAGCTGACTGCTGTAACCGAACGCGACCAGGGTTTAAAGGCTGAACGAATGACTGACAGACACAGCGGAGAAAAGAGTTTGTGTGAACTTTAATGTAAGGACTTAAATATTCATATGTAGCTCACATTAAGCTATCGTATGGCTTCAGAAGTAACACAGAATAATTTGCACAATCGAAAAAAAAAAAAAAAATTCTCGGATTTGGATCGGCTCTCTTTGACCGATACCCGATCCCTAATTAAAAGGCGCTGTGACCGACACTTCACAACGAGGCTGACTCCAGCTCCTTTTTCGCCAGCTCCTTATTCGCCGAACTATCCGTTCCACCTTAAAAATGTTGGGTGGTTGTTAACCCCTCCCCCTCAGTACTTTCGGCTGTATTTTTTAAAGGAACAGTTGCACAAAAAAGGGCAGGTTGTGAACAGCAGGTTTCATTGAACAGTAAAAATATAGTTTTGTACATATGTAATGTATGTTTCAATAAATGGTGCACGTGACAAATTCAGGCAGAGTTCTTCTTTTTTTTTATTTAAGCTCCATGCCTTACTCAATGTCTTTTTCAATGTAGCCTGTATGCATGGAAAAAGATAATATTGTGTGCAGCTGTTTTGTAATGGTTTTGTCATTTTAGATCTTTATTGGAATTTATCCATTACTGTAAAAGATTAAAGAGATATATACATTAATTAATTCTCTCACAAAATCTTGTATTACTGCATTTTCTGATGTGTTGTTGATTAAATGACCCACAGAAAATGCGCCCTAGGCAACAGCATGTGCCGACAAAGCATACTGGGCGTGTAATAACTTTATGATATCACAAGTTGTCACAAAAAGGAGCACACATAAGACAAGATAAATTAATTCTCTAACGCAGTCCTGCATTAGACCATTTTCTGATGTTTTATAATGGAAATATGACCCAGAGAATATGCCCTCCAAAGCAACTGTATGTGCCGACAAAGCATACTGGATGTGTCATAATTTTGTTTTTTCAAAAGTTCTCAAAAAAATGAGCACGTAGAGGGCAAGATTAATTAATTCTCTAACAAAATCCTGCATTAGAACACTTTCTGATGTTTTATAATAGAAATATGACCCAGAGAAAATGCCCTCCAAAGCAACTGTATGTGCCGACAAGGCATACTGGGCATGTCACAACTTAAATATTTTACAAGTTCTCAAAAAATCGAGCACGTAGAGGGAAAGATCAATTCATTCTGTAAGGAAATCCTGCATTACAACATTTTCTGATGTTTTATAATAGAAATATGACCCAGAGAAAATGCCCTCCAAAGCAACTGTATGTGCCGGCAAAGCATACTACGCGTGTCATAATTTTGTTATTTCAATTGTTCTAATGCAGGACTGCGTTAGAGAATGAATTTATCTTGCCCTATATGTGCTCCTTTTTGTGACAACTTGTGAAATCATAAAGTTATGACACCTTTAGTATGCTTTGTCGGCACATACAGTTGCTTGGGAGGGCATATGCTGTGGGTCATATTTCCATTATAAAACATCAGAAAATTTTCTAATGCAGGATTTTGTTAGAGAATGAATTGATCTTTCCCTTTACCTGCTCAATTTTTTGAGAACTTGTTAAATTGTTAAGTTATGGCAAGGCCACTATGCTTTGTCGGCACATACAGTTGCTTTGGAGGGCAATTTCTCTGGGTCATATTTCCATTATAAAACATCAGAAAGTGTTCTAATGCTGGATTTCGTTAGAGAATGAACTTATCTAGCCCTCTACAAGCTCCTTTTTTGAGAACTTCAGAAATAATACAGTTATGACTCGCCCATTATGCATTGTCCACATATACAGTTGCTTGGAAAGACATGTTCTGTGGGTCATATTTCTATTATAACACATCAGAAAACGTTGTAATGTGGGATTTCGTAAGAGAATGAATTTATCTTGCCCTCTAAGTGCTCATTTCTTTGACAACTTCTTAAATAATAAATTAGTGTCATGCCCATTATGCTTTGTTGGCACATACAGTTGCCTGGAAGGGCATGTTCTGTGGGTCATATTTCCATAACAAAACATCAGAAAATGTTGTAATGCAGGATTTTGTTAGAGAATGAATTTATCTTGCCCTCTATGTGCTCTGTTTTTGAGAACATTTGAAATAACAAAATTATGACATGTCCAGCATGCTTTGCCGGCACATACAGTTGCTTTGGAGGGCATTTTCTCTGGGTCATATTTCCATTATAAAACATCAGAAAATGTTCTAATGCAGGATTTCGTTAGAGAATTAATTGATCTTTCCCTCTACGTGCTTGATTTTTTGAGAACTTTTTAAATTAAGTTATGGCACGCCCACTATGCTTTGTCGGCACATACAGTTGCTTTGGAGGGTATTTTCTCTGGGTCATATTTCCATTATAAAACATCAGAAGTGTTCTAATGCAGGACTGCGTTAGAGAATGAATTTATCTTGCCTTATGTGTGCTCCTTTTTGTGACAACTTGTGAAATCATAAAGTTATGACACCTTTAGTATGCTTTGTCGGCACATACAGTTGCTTTGGAGGGTATATTCTCTGGGTCATATTTCCATTATAAAACATCTGAAAATGTTCTAATGCAGGATTTCGTTAGAGAATTAATTTATCTTGCCCTCTACGTGCTCCTTTTTGTGAGAACTTGTGATATCATAAAGTTATTACACGCCCAGTATGCTTTGTCGGCACATGCTGTTGCCTAGGGCGCATGTTCTGGGGGTCATTTAATCAACAGCACATCAGAAAATGCAGTAATACAAGATTTTGTGAGACAATTAATTAATGTATATATCTCTTTAATCTTTTACAGTAATGGATAAATTCCAATAAAGATCTAAAATGACAAAACCATTACAAAACAGCTGCAAACAATATTATCTTTTTCCATGCATACAGGCTACATTGAAAAAGACATTGAGTAAGGCATGGAGCTTAAATAAAAAAGAAGAACTCTGCCTGAATTTGTCACGTGCACCATTTATTGAAACATACATTACATTTGTACAAAACTATATTTTTACTGTTCAATGAAACCTGCTGTTCGTAGCCTGCCCTTTTTTGTGCAACTGTTCCTTTAAAAAATACAGCCAAAAGTACTGAGGGGGAGGGGTTAACAACCACCCAACATTTTTAAGGTGGAACGGATAGTTTATGTATAATAATTTATTTTATTTCAATACTATAATTAACTGTAATTAAAATGTTTACATGCTTTTTTAAATATATTTTTCTAATTATTAATTTATTTTTGTTTAATGTAGCCAAGCATTTTTGGTGAAAATGATACAAAAGACACTGAAAAGAAAGTGAATTTTATTTTTATTTATTTTGTTGTTGTTGTTAAGATTTATTTTTGGAGTTTTTTCCTTATTTTTTTATTCTTTCCTGTGGTTAATGGCTGGTTGAAGTTGTGGAATGATTTATGTTTTAATTTCCTTCGTAGTGGCCACAGTCACACAAACAGCTCTGGTTCAGACTGGTCTGCCATGATGTGGAAAGTGAGGGTTGTTTGAGCATCACAGCCACAACATTGGACAGTTTTGTTCCCACAGCTCTGGAAAATAAGTAATGTTTCCTTTTTTTGTAGAAGATTCGTAGCTTGTCCTAACGTCAAGTGAGTCATTAATATTGTTAATAGTTGTTAATACTGTTTAAGAAGTGATAAATGGGTGGAAAATAAATATTGTCATTTAGTTTTCGGCTGTATTCTGATTTGAGGATGTTGAATTCTTGAGAAAATTATTCCAGTTTGTCGTTTCCTGCAATTTTGATCCAATCATGTTCTAGGCAAGACAAGCTTGCAAACACATCAAAGTTGTGGCACATTTTGTCTCCACAGTAAGTTCTTCAAAACCTGAAGATGGAAAGGATCTGTCAGGGATGAATGACAGAAACTGTGACATCATGTATTTAAATGGCACTCCACCCGCAACGGATGGAGCAACGTTTATGTCTTCTTAAGGTGGGGTTGTGAGTGTTTTGACCCGTCTTACTGGCCTGACCTCAAATGCCTGCTTGCCTTATCTCTATTGCAGAGATTATTGTTATAATAATAGTCATATCAAAAGTTTTGTGTAGACTGGAAATATTTTGTGCTTCTGTTAGGACTGCTCGATCAAGAATGACGCCAAGAAAAATCTTCTGTATCAAGATCTCATCTGTGAATCCAAAATGTCTCAACGATAACATAAATGTTTAGGCTGTTGCAAGTAAAATAAAACTTCCCTTTATTGTTTTAAAACCGTATATTGGTATATTTTGATCGAGTTGCTCTCATTTTCTCCTAGTATTATTTTAACATCTCGTCTATGAAGATACAATGTATGACTTGGAGTATGAAGGAGCGATAATTCACTAGGTGGAAAATCCTAAAGACATTAAAGAAGCATGTATGAGCTTGCTTTAATGATATGTTGCAAAACCTTTACCAGTTCTGAACTACAGTAGCGATTGCCATCAAAGAAAAAACGAAGTATTTAAAAGAAATTAAATTAAAACATTTCTGTTTTCTATGTTTACATTTTCTATGAAACCCCTATATAACGTATAATGCATCCTAAACTAATTCATTGTATATATTGTGTGTGTGGGTGTGTGTGTGTGTAATGTGTGTACAGGTTTATATATCCTGGTGGGGACTTAAACCTGAATACACACAGACTCATGGGGACTCGTGTCACGGTGGGGACCTAAATTGAGGTCCCCATGGGTACAAAAGCTTATAAATCATACATAATTAGTTTTTTTGAACCAGACATGTGTGTGTGTGTGTGTGTGTGTGTGGTGTGTGTGTGTGGTGTGTGTGTGTGTGTGTGTGTGTGTTTATACTGAAAAGAAGGCAGGCGGAGCTCATGACGACAGCGGGCTTCTGTTATAACTAAGCACCGTTTGTTTTGGTGACAGTCTCCTTCAGTTCCTCTGCAGTTGTCCTTGAATATGGCGCTTGTTTGGAGGAATATACTCATACTTGTGTTTGCGCACTTTGTCGGTGAGTAACTTTTAAATTTAGCATTAAATGTCTACGCGACAAAACTGGATCGTATAATAAACAAACGCTCGATGTGGCGCGTCGCGTCTTCATTTGACACGCAGTACCGCTATTCCAGCCACTTTATAAATGAAAATATTTTATTTACACATATGATGTTTGAATTAAAGACTATTCATTTTACTGGTTATGTGTTTAAATAGCTTTAACCAGCCTAATGTCTAGTTTGATGGGCACCTGTAAACTGACAGGCTGGGTCATTTAATTTAAGTAATCCTTTATTTCTAAGCAGTTTTAACAATATTAAATGCTACTGGATGATACAAAATGCATTCTGTGGATTCATATAGGCATAAAGTTAAACATTAAGTTCATAGCTATAAGTCTAGTAGGTGGAGTTGGTACCTTAGAGGTTTTTTTCTTTAGCCACACTTTTAAAATAGATTTCCCACCACCTGGAGTCATACATTGCATAATATCTTAAAGTTACAGGTCATACTGCACAGTTTACATTCAAAACACTCCGTATGGATTATTCTCCTTTTCACAGACTATCAGTAGCATCATATTGGTAACTGAAGTGATTTAATAGCAAGCATTTGTTATTTTTAGTGTGACCGCCAACATGCATAATAATGAACAAAACTGTTGAGGAAAATGATATAACTGCATTCTTGCTCACCGTTATTTTTGTTGTTGAGCTGTGCTTTGAAACTGTCCATTTCAGTGTCTCAAAGACGTAGTCCCATTCGATGTGGCGAACCAACAAAATATCCTGACAGGCATCTGCTCAAAAAATATCTCCAGAAAGTAGAGTTCAATGATGGAGAAAAAGTGTTGTATACATGTGCCCTGGGTTACGAACCATCAGCAGGAAGTCGAACATCACAGTGTGTGCATGGACAATGGACAACCTTGAACATGAAATGCCAAAGTAAGATGCATCTGTTTATCTGTCTCTAAAATATCTCTTTTATTCATTCATTGTACCCCACGTTTTCATATTTTCTCATTTATTCTCAGAGAAGAAGTGCAATGCGCTGGGTGACATAGAGAACGGGCAATACAATCAAGAAGGGCGATCATTTGGCGATAAAGCCATTGCTGTGTGTAATGAAGGGTATTTGAATCTTTTTTTTCTTTTTTTAAGTCTGCAGTCCATAAATTGGTGAAAATATTGATAATAAACAGAAAAGGTAGAATAAGTGTAGAGTTGCTTTACTTTTTGACTTTGTTCAGCATCCATAGATTGCTCTAGATCTCCCACTACTTAATGGTTTACTAAAGCAGGCCAATAATGTTTCCCTTTCATGACGTTAATGTCTTTTTTGCTCATTAATATTGTTTTCTCATGCAGATATATTTTGAGAGGAGAAGGAGTCCGGATGTGCACGGAAAAAGGTTGGAATGGGATGGACCCCATCTGTGAGGGTGAGTTTAACCCTTTGTCATGTTAAAATCATCACAAAGATTTGCCTTATTTTTATTATAACACTCCAAAGTTTCTAACGGTCATGCTCCTCAAAATACTGTGAAAAAGTGTAATGCAGTAGCCGTTTCAACAGACTCTTACAGTGTATTAGATGTAAGAGGATTGTATGGCGGTAAATCCCTCTAAGGTTGGCTTCCAAGATTTGTAGAAAACAAACTGGCTCTGCAGCTTAATGTTGCCCTCTCATGGTGGATTCTTGTAATTGATCGTCAGAAGTCATGATTTTGGCACAATCGGTTGATTTTTTCCCCCCTTCTGGTTTAGTGTCAAAGATCATCTGTTCAGCACCTGCTGTGGCAAACAGACAGATAAAACCTGGAGAAAGGACACAGTACACACCCCAAGACATTGTAAACATCGTCTGCAGTGAGGGATTTGATCTGATTGGCTTGCCACAGGTCACATGTGGAAGAGACGGCCAATGGCAAGGCTTGCCTGTGTGCTCGAAAGGTATTTTATGCTGTTTTCACACTTGGTTTGAATGCTTAGTCTGAACCTGATTTCAACTCCACTTCTTCCTCCAATGATGCATTTCAAGAGATACAAAGAATTAATGCTGCTCTCTGAAAGCAGTTTCTTGAACTAAACTTCTAACTCGACTTCTAACTGCTAATTTAATAAATGTGTTGAATTTTAACATTGGATAGATGTTGAATTTTGTTTTGAAATGAAAACTGGGTTGATGCCAAAACCCAACGTTGGATTCACTGAAAGTTCTAACACTGGACAGGCGTTGAGTTTTGATTTGAAATGAAAATCGGGTTGATGTCAAAACCCAACGATGGATTTATATCAACTTCCATTATTGGACAGACATTGAGTTTTTGTTAGAAATAAAAATTTGGTTGACCTCAAAACTCAACGTTTGCTCAGTCAAATGTCAACATTGGAGAGACGTCGCATTTTGGTTAGAAAAAAATACAGTTGTCGTCAAAAACGTTGGATTTACTTAAACTTCCACCACTGGACAGACGTTGACTTTTGATTCAAAATGAAAATTGGGTTGATGTCAAAACCCAGCGTTGGATTTATATCAGCTTCCACCATTGAACAGATATTGAGTTCTGGTTAGAAATAAAAAATGGTTGATTTTAAAACATCCACCATTGGACAGACATTGATTTTTGGTTGGAAATGAAAATTGGGTTGACATCAAAGCCCAACGTTTACTTGATGTCAACCTCCAACAATGGATGGACGTTGTGTTTTGGTTAGAAAAAAAAATGCGGTTGATGTCAAAACTCAACGTTGTATTTACTTAAACTTCCACCATTGGACAGACGTTGACTTTTGGTTTGAAATGAAAATTGGGTTGACATCAAAACCCAACGTTGGATTTATATCATCTTCCATTCCATCGGACAGATGCAATTTAATGATTTTTTTTTACTGATGATAAAATGGGTGAAAAAGGAGCACCTGTTTTTGAAGGAGTCATATTGTATATTTTTATTATTCATATTCCCCCCTGAGATCCTCTTATAGTTTGAATGAAAATGTTCTACCCTCTCTATCACCTATATTTGATCCCTTTTTTTTTTTTTTGCTGCTGCTGCTGCTTAAAGAAACAACCCATTCGTGAATGTGAATTGAGCAACAGTGCTGAAATGTTTTAGCAATTTAGTGTCAATAAATGCTTTTTTTTGGGGACTGAGAAGAAACTTTTTGTATATGTATGTGTTCATAGCACACACATTAAGTTCTGTTATCTTAAAACTTATCTCTTTAAATGTATTGTGTAAAAATTCACTTCAATTCAGTCTTTCTGCTTTTTTCCCCCGCCTTTGCTGATGACCTCAAAAGGTCAGTTTTTGCTCTCAAGAGTTGCTATTCTCAAGACTTGTCGCCCTCCTAATTTGGGAAAAAACTGGACAGTGATAGAGCAGAATTCTAATTACATGCTGAGAGAGTCCATATCTGTCACCTGCAATGAAGGATTCATCGGATCTGGAGTTTTCTGAACCATTTTATCACACAAAAGCTGATCATCTTCAATATTGTGAATACGGACTCATTTTAACCTGATAACATTAACACCTTCCAAATTTCATCCCGATGAAGAAGAACATGTTCCTAAATAAATTCATGAACCCTCCAAATTGGAACTTTAAAACCTTAAATGTCACATAAAGACACATGCTTAAGATAAGAATGCCTGCATGCATGCATATGAATGTCATTTTAACCTGATAACATTAACACCTTACAAATTTCATCCTGATGAAGAAGAACATGTTCCTAAATAAATTCATGAACATGAAATTTTTCACTACAAATAATTATTAAATATAATATAAATATAATATTTTTTTACTCCTGTACATGCTTAAGATAAGAATGCCTGCATGCATGCATATGAATGCTAATTGTGTTTTTCACTACAAATAATTATTAAATATAATATAAATATAATATTTTTTTACTCCTGTTCATTATCAGTGATGACCTGTTCAGCACCTGCTGTGGCAAACGGGAGGATAAGACCTGGATCTAGGGTGTACAAACCCAAAGACTCTGTAGACATCACCTGTAGTGAGGGCTTTGATCTGATTGGCCCAGCACAGGTCATGTGTGGACCAGACGGCCAATGGCAGGCCTTGCCTGAGTGTCGCCTGAAAAGGATTACAGGTACATTAAAAGTCTGTGTGTGTATATTTTTTGTTTTTAGCTTTTAATGACAAATTTCTATCCTCTCTGTGACCTTTATTTTATCCTTTTTTTTTTTTTTCTTTTGCTGCTGCTGCTCCTTTTTTAAGAAGCAACCCGTTCGTGAATGTGAAATGAGCAACAGTGCTAAAAAGTTTTAGCAATTTACTGTCATTAAATGCTCTTTTTGGACTGAGAAGAAAGTTCTTGTATATGTCGCCTGTGTGTTCTTTGTGTTCATAGCACACACATCAAGTTCTGTTATCTTAAAACTAGGGATGCACGCTATTGGATTCTTGCCGATATCCGATATGCCGATATTTTTCAACTCATTTTGGCCGATACCGATATATTTCCTTTTGTTTGGAAACAACACCATGCCTCTCCTGTGTGGAAATAATAAGCAAATTATTATTTTTTTAAATTTTGGTTAGTTTTTAACAAACTTATTTGTTAGAATTAAATAAGCAACAATGAAGTTCTTTTATAATGACAGTACATGGAAGCTTTGAAAATAACTATAAATAAACTATATATCAATCGTTGCATTTTTTTTCTTCAAAAAGATGCAGTAGTAACCTTAACATTTTATTTTAAGATTTAACATTTGTAGATGGTCTAAAGCAATATTATTAAAAAATATAACATATTACACATTAATGAATAAATCAGCATATATAAAATTATTACATTTACAAGTGTCATGTTTGTGATTTAAAAAAAAAATTAATGTAAGCTATAGCTTCTGACCTTTAAATCAAAACATACTCATGATTTTACACAAACAGAAACACAGTCTAAATGTTATTTGTGTATTTTACTTTAATTTTATTAGAAGTAGGCCAACAGTGCCCCCTACGGAATTAAAACTCCTTACTGAGCAGGCATTAGGACCCGGGGGAGGCTGCCGCTGCACGTGCTATTACTGTTTATTTTATCACACATGGAACTTAGGTGCAATTTCAGTTTAAATGCAGCGATCCAAAACAGTGAATCTAATCTTGCTTCAAGACTGAGCCACACTGCTGACGTGATCTAATCGCTAGCACACCCTGAGCACATACGAGTTAACGTATTCCTCTTATCGGCAAGACATATCGGCATAATTTTTCATATCGGGCCGATGCCGATATGTACATTTAAAGCCATTATCGGCCGATTCCAATATCGGTCCGATAATATCGTGCATCCCTAATTAACACCTTCAAAATTTCATCCTGATGAAGAAGAACATGTTCCTAAACAAATTCATGAACCCTCCAAATTCGAACTTTCAAACCTTGAATGTCACATAAAGACAAATAAACTACAAATAAAAGCAATAAGAACATTTTTTACTCCTGTTCATTATCAGTGATGACATGTTCAGCACCAGCTGTGGCAAACGGGAGGATAAGACCTGGATCTAGAGTGTACAAACCCAAAGACTCTGTAGACATCACCTGTAGTGAGGGCTTTGATCTGATTGGCCCAGCACAGGTCATGTGTGGACCAGACGGCCAATGGCAGGCCTTGCCTGAGTGTCGCCCGAAAAGGATTACAGGTACATTAAAAGTCTGTGTGTGTGTGTATGTATATATAGTCTCATAAATAAATATGGTACTTTGGCATATTGAATACAGCTTGGTTCTCTCACAGATAAATGTGGTCCAGCTCCATCATACCCTCATGCTTTCCCCAGAGACGAGTCCTCCACGCTGAAAGAGTATCCGTCCGGTGCTCGCATTCGCTACAAATGCAGTATAGGATACGGGCGGGTCAGAGGAAGTACCAGTATACAGTGCCAGAACGGCCAGTGGACAAACCTGCAGCTCCGATGTGAAAGTACGCCAGAAGACTTTTAACTTCATTTGCTCCCACTTTCTATACTGAAGAATCTAAGGATTATTAGTTGCTGAGAGAGCAACCATACATTTGTGGTGTTTTCATTTGTTTTATTTAGTAATCATTTAATTATGTAATGCATTGAATAATATATTCATTTATCACATATGTGACCCTGGACCACAAAACCAGTAATAAGGGTCAATTTTTCTAGCGATGCATATTACTAATCAAAAATTAAGGTGTGATATATTTACGGTAGGAAATTTACAAAATATCTTCATGGAACATGATCTTTACTTAATATCCTAATGATTTTTGGCATAAAAGAAATATTGACAATTTTGACACATACAATGTATTGTTGGCTATTGCTACAAAATTTACCTGTGCGACTTATGACTGGTTTTGTGGTCTAGAGTCACATATAATTCATCATTTATTAATTTTTATTATATTACCTAGTTTTATCTGTTATTTGCCTTGCTCTTGCAATGCTTGCACTGCAAAAAAACAATTTCTTTCACAGTATTTTTATCTTGTTTTTCCGTACAAAAGATTCTGGAATCAAGATATATTTACTTGAGAAGCAAAAAAACTTAAGATATTAAGTCTTGTTTTCTAAAAAAAAAAAAGATCAAAATTAAGTGACTTTTTGCTAAGAACAAAAAAAATGTATATCTGCAAATGTGGTCAGAAAAATACATTTAATTTAATAAAAAGAATTTCACGTGTTTTGATGAATTTTTCAGAAAAAAGTTATATAAAGTAATATAAATTTTGTTTCTCAAGTAAATGTATCTTGATTTAAGAATGTTTACTGTAGATATCTGTACTGGAAAACAAGACAAGTACTGAGGAAGAAAATCATTTTTGAAGTGTGCTATTGTTTAATCTTATGATTTTGTGGTTTTAAGGGATATTTGTCTTCTAGAGTTAGATGAGAGAGAATGTCTGCTTTTCAAGGTTATTAACATCACAAGATGATGATGTGAAGCAGTCGTTTTTTTTTATTCAGTAATCTGATAAAATAACACTTGTTGGATTTATGCAGGTCATGGCTTTTCTGATGTGTTGGAAGAATCTAACAATTTGTTTATATCAAAAGGGAAGAAATGTGGATCTGCTGGAGAGATTTTGAATGGCCAGTTCGAGTACACAGGCGTGTCATTTGGAGATTCGGCTACAGCCGTCTGTCAAGAAGGGTGAGATACAGCAGCGATTATAATACAAGTGCATTCTCACTTCTGTTTTTAGATGTAGAGGAGTTTGTTTCTTCACCAGATTTGGAGAAATGTAGTATTCCATCACTTGCTCACCAATGGATCCTCTGCAGTGAATGGGTGCCGTCAGAATGAGAGTCCAAACAGCTGATAAAAACATCACAATAATTCACAAGTAATCCACACCACTCCAGTCCATCAGTTAACATCTTGAGAAGTCAAAAGCTGTGTCTTAATGATGGATTTGTTTCTTACAAACATATTTTTACTATATTAATTGATGGACTGGAGTTGTTTGGTTTGGGGAACCAAAATGGTTCTTCTATGGCATCACCGTGAAACCCATTTTTAAAAATGCCAAAAGCCAAGATACTGTCATGTAATCAGACATTCATCCATCTTTTTTATTTTTTAATGGCTCTCGTTAGGTATGAGCTGATCGGCCCAAAAGTGCAGATCTGCAGGGATGGAGGCTGGGACGGAAGGAGCCCTGTGTGTGAACGTATGACTGTTTTCTGAGATTTTGTTCATGTTTTTGTTAATGTTGTATAGCTTGAGTTCCAATATTGCAAACCAAATGCCTATGGATTTAGCTTGCTACTGTACACAGACACTACATCTGTCTCATAGATGGATGATATATGTGTGTTTTGCAGCTGTGCACTGTCCTCCACCTCCAGAGGTCAAGGGCGCTGAGATGTTTGACCCCATATATGACCATGTTCCCTTCGGTCACGTGTTGTCCTATCACTGCCGTACTGGAGCTCTGATCGGTGAGAGAGATATTTACTGCACCAAGAGCGGCACCTGGAGCGCTCCTCCTCCTGAGTGCAAAGGTACACATATAAAGAGTGGTCATTGAATATTGACCATAAGACTATATAGTTGTGTATTTCAAGATATTTTAGGTTTTTAGGTAGGGAAAGATAGGTTAAAACTATCTACTAACTATAACTAGTTTCTATTCTGCACAATGTTGATTTGGTGGCCATATATTCATAAAGGGCTCATCGTTTTTTTAACTCTCTGGAGAAATTTTATTTGTTTAATTTGTAATCTTTTTTTTTTTTTTACTGTCTATTGACTTTATGTATTTACTTTGTATTTTTTTTTATTTTATGTATTTTTTGATTTTTATTTGTTATTTTTGTATTTTATATATTTATTTTATTTACTTATTCCTTTTTATTGATTTTATTTATCTGCCTTTTATTTATTTTATTAACTTTTTTTTTTAAAATTTACTTATTTACTTTATTCACAGTTTATTTACTTTTATATTTCTCTAAAATATAATACATAGATAGAAAAATGCCTAATATTGGCAACAAAAACCAATTATATATATATATGTATGTGTGTGTGTATTTGTGTATATACAATCAAATATTTCTGTGGTCCCTTTATCACAAAATTTACATTAGTATGTTCTCTCAAATTAATTGTCAGACATGAATGCATAAATGAATTGACACTATTTGTCGTGCTTTTCAGGCACTTTCTGTCCTAACCCACATGTGCCTGGTGGATCAAGAATGAGGGGTTTTAGGGCGGTCTATAAATTCGGGAACACCGTGACAGTCGCCTGCAATCCTGGTTTAAGGCTTATGGGAGAGAGTTTTGTCACCTGTGGCCCAGATGGGGAATGGATTCCAAAACTTCCAGAATGTGTGTAGAAATCTGCACATGGAGCGATGAAACAAACAAATATTCAACTGAAAGAAACAATACAGCTAGCTGTCGCAAAGTCATAATTAAGCTTATTTCTGTTCACTGTATTTCATTAAAATGAGCAGAACACTATTTAGTATGTACTCCGACTATTTATTGTTGCAAAAGTAGCACTCTGATTTTTTTTTTTTTTAACAATTAATATTTAATATTTATATATTTTCTGTTACTCTACAGCATTATGGATACTATTTTTATAGCTTGTTTTCGTTTATATATATATATGTATATATATATATATATATATATATATGAAAAAGACAAAGAACATTCAGTGTAAAAAAAAACAACAACAACGAGAATGAGACCAGAAAAACTTGGTTATTTAATTTGCACAAAATTGGCAGTAAGCAACTAGCCTAATGTTACCAAAAGAAAAAGAAAAAAAAAATCCATATATACTGTATGGCTACTTCTGTGATAAAGTGTGCTTTACCCTAAACTCTTAAAATAAAAATGGAAAGTGGTTAGCGTTTAAATGTTTCAGTATTTCAATCTCGTTAAAAAATATATGTGTTTAGGGCAAGGGTGTAACTTTGGTTTGAGAAGTGGGGGGGACACAAAATGGGGGAAAATGTTTTCGATTTGAATCCCATTTCCTGCATGTACATACATTTAGGGACTATGGTGATACAAAATCCAGGAAATAATTAGAAGTATTTAACTAACAACAGTCTATTACCTAGCAACAGTGTATGTTAACGTTAGCTCAGTCTACGTAGGCTAACATTAACAGGTGTAGACAGAAACAAACGTACGGTGGCCGAGAAGTGCTAAACAAATCACAATTCTGAAATCACTGAGGCATTTTCTACAAAAACTTATTTTGAGGTATGAAAGAACTGTTTTAATGCTTAATCTTATGTAATTGAGTTGTTGATTTGATATTAATATTAATGACATGCGAAGTGATTGTATACAATCCACGGAAGAAAGTCGGCCATAGTTTATGACAGAAAGGTGATGTTATTTTCGGGCGATCTATTCTTAATATATTAGTAAAAAAAGATGTATTCATTTATGTCCTTAATATTTTACTCTCGCAACTACTTTATGAATTATTTTTATGAATATCCTTGAGGCTATGCTATTCTGTTTAGCTAATCACGGTTGATGAGATTGCAGGCGAGTACACTGCTGTGCCTATAACAACGACCTTGTAAAATGTACAATTATAAATCAATATAAATATATTTTATTGTCATATTTAATATTAGTATGACAAATATTAACATACACTTTGGTCATTTTTCTCAGGTATATAAATCTGGATAAAAAGATTAACGCCAAAATAAAATATTCTGAAATAATAAAGGGATAAGTTTAGCTATTGGTGACAGTACTCTACAGCATTGTGGATACTTGTATTATTTACTATTATTATTATTATTTACCTTTATTTGAATCTTATTTTTTGCTTCTGTGTTTCGGTGACTTTTTTTCTGTATACATGTAAAGAAATCAAAATAGACAACTTGTAAGAACACCAATTTCTTTCATTTCAAAAGACAATACAAAATCCAGACGTTTTTCAGATGAGCATAAACAAATTTCAAGTGCAAATACCATTTCCCATTCCATGAAACATTGTGGCAAAGTAATTTTTTCTCTAACAAAAAAGACACTTTGAAAAAGAAAAATGGGGCAAAGATGGAAAAAAAAAAACAGACCAATAATAATAAAACAGCAACATGGATTGATCAAAACACTTAACATTGTTTGAAATGGGTTTGGTAGAGCAAAGACAAAGGGGAAATGATCAAAATAAAGCAGCAGTCACAGACCGCCAATGACATCGACTAGTTAAGAGTAGCTAATACGCTGCATTTCTTTTAGTGAACATTCAACAAAACATTGACTACTTTGCCACAAACTTTTCATTTCATGGCAATTGTGGCTATTTCACATATGACCCATCCCTTTTTTCACGGAAATATCCAACTTGCAGTGCTGCAACACATGACATGTTTAGTAGTAGACGGTGAGTTTTGGTTTCTGCGAGTGGGGCAATATTGACATTTCACTACTTCTTGGCTTAATCCAAGCTTTTTCTTTTATATCATATTTATACATTTAAACAATTATATTAGTGACCCATGTAATAGCTGACAAATGTACAAAATACCTAAAAAGTCAATAACTGCTTCATAAAATGACCTTTGCAAATGTCACACACATTCCATTCTCTTTAGTTCTGGATTCTATGATATAGTCTTCAAGGTTAACATTTTCGGTCCATAACATAAAAATAAAATTGGGTGGGACAACCAAGTGTGTCTGTAGATGGATTAACTTTAATTAAAAGAGGTTTGGCTTAAACTCAAAGGTTACTGTTAAATGCATTTGACCCCATGTGGAGCCAGCGAAGTCAATACCACAATTTTCTTTTTTTTTCCAGCACAGAAATAATCCCAAAACATTCTACACAAGTATGTAAATACACAAATTTTTAGCTTGTTTTAATTAATCGCCGTTTTCTGAAATGCGCAAATACTATGTTGCATTCTGAGCACTGCATTAGCGTAAACCAGTGGTTCCCAACCCTGGTCCTGGAGGCACCCCGACATTGCACATTTTGCATGTCTCCTTAATCAAACACACCCCATTCAGGTCATCAGCTCATTAGTAGAGACTCCAAGACTGGTTCCCACGTAAACTACAGTGAGATTGGTCTTTTAGGTGAACTACTGAGATGGCGAAGAGAATCTCATTGAGCAAGTCAATGTATGTAATTAGCTTTCTGTTTTTTTTTTTTCAAAAAGTAACTATCGCCCCCCTTAAGTCCCGAAGACTGCATGAATGCAAGAGTGCGTGTTTATATACAACTGGGACCATGTGTTTGCAACACATTGGCCAAGCGTTTGCATACTTGCATAGAGTATGTATCTGGCGATAATGTTTAAAGTTCGAATGGACCCTCTTTTGCGTCAGCCTTGGACATGAGGATAGCACAACGGTAAATACAAGGTCGGGAAAACAACTTGTGTTTGGACTTATCTCTCAAGCTCCAATTAGTCTACGTTTATTTCATATTTACAATATACAAAAAAAAAAGAGAACAGTAAACTACCATTTTGACCAGTCCTTTTCTGTTTACATATCAAAACTGGGTATGGTTTGACCTTCTCGTTCTTTTCTCACTTTATGTGAGGGGCTTTACCTATAAACACATTCATGAGGAATACTAACGGGTTCATAATTAATACAAGAAACACTCATAAATGTAGACATCCACAGGTTTATCCCGACACTTTTTGCACTTCAGGCACTTCTCACCACGGTCCGGTGAAACCCAACACTTGTAACCCGTACGCTGCTACTCTTTAGGTCCTTACGTAATGTGCAAAACAATCTCAAAACACTCGTTTCATCCTGAAATGTGGAGCGGTGCCATTTTTCTGTTTTTCCATCCGCGTCAACCTGTGGTTTACGTTTATCAGTGATTCGTGTCTGCATTATGAAAACATTACTTCCAACCTGTGAAAGAGTTGGGCCCCTCAACTGCTCTTCTCTGTAGGAAATTTATTGAATCGCATTAGGTAAAACCAAAGGCTTAAAGTGACGTTTCTGAAGAAGCAGCAATTGCATGTCCTGCAAAAAACCTTCACAGAACTGTGTTAACAGTTTTTACAATACCAACCTACCTTTTCATCACCCCAGCCTTTCCAATAACCCACATGTCTCTTATGCCTCATGTTAAATTAACTTGAATATTAGGAAATAGACGAATATGCAGTTGACAATAATACCATCCGAACAGGCAGACCTTAATAAAACATTACTGTTTCAACAGCATGACCTTTAGAGATTATATGTATGCTCTAGGAGCTCAAATATAACGCTTTAACAATGTGAAATGCTTGATATGAATTAGATCTTACCAAGAGCACACTAAAAGTACAGCTATACAAAAGATTGTACATTTATTTAGAGAACTACGAGTTTACGAGAGCTAGAGCTTGGGGAAAAAAGCCTATTTTTAAAGCACGATCACAGCTAGCTCCAGTTCGACAAATAGGTTTTCTTCTCTTTGACGTGCTACAACTTTTAGTCTGTACAACACAATCAGGCGTGTTTAAACTCAGACGTCGCTCTTAACGGGGGTTGTGGGAACCACCCAAACCATCGTCTTCCTCTACGGGACGCCTCAGGACTGAGCGTGCAAACCACCGAACAAAAAAAAAAAACATCGACACATTACAGAACGGTGACCGACACGTAGAGAAAAGAAACACTTCAGTTTGGCTGGATACGACTGCGTTACATGTAGACTACACGGAAGCTTTTTTTCCCCCTCAGAGATGACTGACAAGAAAAAGAAAAGAAAAAGGTAAAGTGAAACATCTGCATAGAGTGGTTGTGTGTGTGCCGTTGAAAATGTGTGTGTGTGTGTATATTTCCTTTAAATGTGTGTGTAGGATCCCGTTGACTCGAGGCCAGGTGACAGGAGTTGTGTGGAGGCAGATGGCGCTTTAGACTATTTGTACGGACGCAGGAAGGCGGAGACTTTGCTGTGGATGAGGCGTATGAAGGAACGCGGGAGCATCTCTGTGGAGTCCCGAGTTGAGTACTTGTAGTAATTGTTTGGGTGAGCCAGCACGTCGAACAGAGTTTTAATCAGTTTTTTATCCTGGCGAGAAACAAAAAGGAGTGAAATGGAATGAGACCTGGAATAAACTGTGTCATCATGCATGGTCATTGCATGGAAACAAGCAGTTTAAAATCTTCCTATTACTTGAAATACAGTTTAAGCAAAAATCACACTTGGAGCAAATTACGGGTTTTCGATAAAGAGATGTAGTAAATGAGACTTGTGTCTTGGAAAACACATAAAACGTATCTTAACGCATTCATTGCTGTTATTGCAAAGTTAGACTTTCATTACCCTGCAAATAACATTTTTTTTTCTTGTTTTCCAGTATAAATATCTAAACATTCTTAACTGAAGATACTTTAAAATGAAAAGCGAAAAACTAAATTATTTCCTAAAAAAAAAAAATGTATCTAAATTAAGTGAGCTTAAAACGAGAAATACATCTGCAAGTGGGGACAGAAAAGTAAACTTGTTTCAAGGGGAAAACTTATTTTTCTTACCCATTGGCAGATACTTTTTCTTGTTTTCAACAAAATTTTGATACATTTTTCAGAACACAAGACTTACATCTTAAAGGCACAATATGTAATTTTTGCCACTAGAGGGCGCGTATTCAAAATAACCAAAGAGACAAAGGCGTAGTTTGATGACGCTGTGACTGAGTGTGGAATCATGGTACATATAATTACATATTGTGCCTTTAAGTCATTTTACTTCAAAATAATGTATCTTAAGAATGTTTAGATATTTGTATTGGAAAACAAAAAAAAGTCAATGCAAAACTGACCTTAAGTATTTCTTGATGGTTTTCAGAGGCGTAAAGTCTTCCATCTCTTACAATGTCTTCAACCAGTTGCTCATAGTCTTCTAAATACAAGAAAATCAAAACACTTTAGTGACAAAGAAAGTCAAGAATGAATTGAAACCCATCACAAATCTTTCTCCTGAGAATTTTTAGCATTATTTTTTATATACAGGTGCATCTCAATAAATTAGAATGTCGTGGAAAAGTTCATTTATTTCAGTAATTCAACTCAAATTGTGAAACTCGTGTATTAAATAAATTCAGTGCACACAGACTGAAGTAGTTTAAGTCTTTGGTTCTTTTAATTGTGAAGAACCAAAGACTTAAACTACTTCAGTCTGTGTGCATTGAATTTATTTAATACACGAGTTTCACAATTTGAGTTGAATTACTGAAATAAATGAACTTTTCCACGACATTCTAATTTATTGAGATGCACCTGTACATATATACACATACATACATATACACACACACACACAAATAAATGTTTATAGACTAGGGCTGATCTCGAGACTGTACCATCGTAAGTGACGTATGGAATCTGGAATCCGCGAGCGCTGTTTACATCGTTGGATTTGAAGTTGATCCAGAGGCGGCGCGATCGGGCTGTAAATGCAATCGGTCTCTCATACGTCTGACATGTTTCATAAGTGGTGATAGAGGTCGCTGACCCTAAGAAAAGAAAATGTCAGCATTCAAATCAAAGCAAACCTATTTTTAGAAGTAAACTATCACCACTAACATGGAGAGACTGCAGACACCCTGGAAAGTCAATATTTTATTACACTAATATCAAACCTAGACTGCTGTCCAAAAGTTTGGGTTTTTAGTGTTTTTTAAAGATGTTTCTTATGCTCATCAAGGCTGTACATATTTGATCAAAATCATATGAAATATTACAAATTAAAATAACGGTTTAATATTATAATTTATTCCTGATGCAAAGCAGAATTGTCATCATTACTCCAGTCTTCAGTGTCACATGATTCTTCAGAAATCATTAGGCTTTGTCGCAAAGATCAGCTGCCGCCTGACAAAAGCAATGCATTCTGGTTAGAAAATTTGTCCGACTTTGATTGGCGCTGCAGCAGCCTTGCGATCACATGTGTCATCAAAGTACTGCGAGAGCAAAACGAGACCAGCCGCCGAGGTCAGGCACTGCAGTTGCTCAAAATCGGCTGCGAGAGCCTTGATGACGACACGCTTTATTCTCATTGGTCAGATTCTGTGATGACAAGCACGACGTGTTGCGTGCTTATTCTAACAATTCAATTCCAATAATGCTCACAAATCAGTGTAGTCGCACTGTTATATTGAGTCACGTTTATCAAAAAGCACTGATAAAAGCATATATACCCAAGAAAATTTCATCATGAACATACATGAACAACAAATATCACATTAAACCACAGAAATTCCAAAATGACATTTCCCTTACATTCAACTTCCAAAAGTGCATTCATCTTTGCCATGTTACATTCATTTAGTTGACTAGTGCTAAACGCTGTATTAACAAAAACATAAATGGCATTAATAAAAACAAGCTACGCAATATCGCGTTCATAATCGACTGCGACTCACCTGCAATTATGAACGCGATATTGCAGTGATGAGTGATCTACGGCTCTGTGTATTAAATGCCGCTCCATCTGAAAGCACGTGATGGAGATTTACTATTAATCACGAGATGCGCATGACAATCACATGTGATTTATCGTGCAGCCCTAAGTTTGTTTGTTGATCACAAAGTACAAAATAGATGAGGAAAACTAGGATGCCGTGTGTATTCAAAGCACCGCCATTACGGTCTACAGTGCGTGAATGGTGCGCTGTGATTGGTTGTTACTGTTTACCGTGCGTGGAATGGTGCGCTGTGATTGGTTGAGCGGATATATCGCATTCTGCAGAGAAGGGAGACTGGCGTTTGTTGCGGTTTGGAAAGAAAGGGAGAAAACATGACAGAATAACTCGGCGGATATCGCATTATGCGTAAAATTTAAAATTGATTTTTCAATACCGACCAGATACAATACTCAATTTAAAAAAAAATTGCATTTATCGCGTTTTGGAACCAAACTCTTCATATGTTTATGTTGAAATTTATTCATGAACAGATGGTGCTATATTAAGCAGTATATAAAAAGTGCTTGTGTTGCTCATGAAAACGTTTCTGAAACGTCTGTGTATTTGACAAATATTGCATATATTTCACTTCCTCTGTGATAGAGTATGCAAACACTGTGACAGCGTGGAGCAGAAAGTGTCCGACTTGACGCCTCTGCTTTTAATTTCGCCCCAACTGCAAGCGGCTACTCTCTCCAGCCGGTGGCAGACTAGTGTAGTTCATCTCGAACAAGCCTATTCTGATTTATTAGCAATATGCTGATTTATTATTAATGTTGCAAACAGTTGTGCTGCTCAATATTTTTTGGAACCTGTGATACTTTTTTCAGGATTCTTTGATGAATAAAAAGTTAAAAAGAACAGCAATTTATTCAAAATCACAGGTTTAAAAAAAATATTAAGCAGCAAAAACGGTTTCCAACATTGATAATAAATCAGCATATTAGAATGATATCTGAAGGATCATGTGACACTGAAGACTGAAGTAATAATGCTGAAAATTCAGCTTTGCATCACAGGAATAAATTATGTTTGAAAGTATATTAAAATAGTAAACCATTATTTGAAATTGCAATAATATTTTATAATATTACTGTTTTCGTCTGTATTTTTGAAATAAATGCAACTTTGATGAGCATAAGAGACTTCTTTAAAAAGCATTACAAATCTTTCTGATCTCAAACTTTTGAACGGTAGGGTACTTTAACGCTAGCTTGCTATTTTAAGCATGTTGTACTGAAAGTGTGAAATCATTTTTGACAGTTGATTTGAAGGTTAAGCCTAGCAGAGAACAAAAACGTACCGTTCTTCCTCATTACTAGGACATCTCCACACTCATCCTCAGACGGGAGGAAGATCTCTGGAACCACGATCAGAATCTTGCGTTTGTGTGGAGGGTTGATCGTCCAGATACACTCTACATTGGCTGGGTAGTTTCCTGGATAGTTGGGGGACTCGATGTACCCGATGAACTCGCCTATTTCACCCCCACATTCCCGATCTGAACACACCACAAACAAACAAGATAACATTATGGTAAAATGGAACATTTCTAGACCTGGATAACTTTTTATTCTTTAAATGCTTTTTATTCCCAGTGCCAAAATACAGGTTTATTCTTTATAAAACGCATCAGTTCACTCAAAATGCAATTTGCTGATCTGATATTGCTTTTATTTCCAGATTTCAAATTAGCCTGATTAATCGACTGATTAGAAGTTGCGCTTAAGAATGAATGGACTCACTCTTGCATTGAGACACACTGATGGCCCCGTCGAAGTCTGTGGTGGTGTTTCCAGGACAGGAAATGCAGTAGTTTTGTCTGAACTCAGCCTGGTAGGTTCCATGAGGACAGCGGATGCAACGATGAACTGAGGTGTTATAATAGTGACCTGGAGAACACAACACTACACACACAAACACCAATATCACATGAGCTGATTTAGCATGAAGCTTCCTTCGCACACAAGAGTCTGAGGCCCAGATTTACTGAACAGGACAAATTAACGCGAGATAGCAATTCTATTAAAGTGCGATGGAAGTGGAAAGAACTGCAGTTGATCAACGTGCAAATGAAAGAATACAGATGCAGCTGGATCATTTCCGTAATTATCAAAGCAATCTACAAAAAGCAGCGCAAATTAGCTTAAGGTCGCAAACAAGCAGAGTTGATGGTAATCAGGTGTGAGTAATCTACAAAACACAGGCACAAAATGGGTTAAGACATGCTTTATTTGGGTCGTTAAATAATGGCACAAATATCAGTAAACTGACTACCGCAACCCTTATGCCGAGTTCACACTGCACGATTTTCAAAGACGTCGCATCCATGAAATTTGCAATAATGGGGATTTAAAGGCACCCAAAAATGAAAATAGTCATTATTTACTCATCTTCAATTTAGGCCTTTTTGTACATATAAACATGCGCACACAGAGCAAATCACATATTGTGAACGAGATGCACACACGCTTATGTGTTTACCATATGTGCATGCTTGTGTGTAGATCATTGTTTAGATCAGGGGTGGTGAACTCCGGTCCTGGAGGGTTCAGCTCCAACCCTAAAAAACTCACCTGCCTGTAGCTTCCTAGTAACCCTTCAGACCTTGATTAGCTTGTTCAGGTGTGTTTGATTAGGGTTGAAGCAAAACTCTGCAGGGACCACTGGTCCGCAAACTACGTTTCATAGAACTCCTCCCCGAACTTCCCGCTGCCCTGTATCTTGGTCTCTCATTGGCTGTAGGTCATCGCCGATGTGTTTTTCAGTCAGAAATCATTGCACACAGCGTGATTGTGAATCGCCGACAGCTCCAGATATTTAGCATGCCAAGTTTACCATATGTGCATGCTTGTGTGTAGATCATTGTTTAGATCAGGGGTGGTGAACTCCGGTCCTGGAGGGTTCAGCTCCAACCCTAAAAAACTCACCTGCCTGTAGCTTCCTAGTAACCCTTCAGACCTTGATTAGCTTGTTCAGGTGTGTTTGATTAGGGTTGAAGCAAAACTCTGCAGGGACCGATGTTCGCCACCCCTGGTTTAGATCGTCATATAAAGTGCTCGTACAAAGACTTGGATTATGTGGATTCGTTTTACCATGCCTTCACAACCTTAAAGTGCCCCTATTATGCCATTTCTAATATTACCTTTCATGCAGTGTGTAATGTAGCTGTATGTGAATGTAAACAATCTGCAGAGTTGTAAAGCCAAAAGTGCATGATAAATAAAGTTATTGTCTTCCAAAATAAAGAATTGGCTCTATAAGTATGATAAATAATAGATGTTTATATTTTCTATCGAGCGTTAAAAATGTGGAACTATGGCAATGGGAGTATCATTTCTGACACATGCTGTACGCGATAGACCAATCACAACAGACTGGGCCATCCAACCAATCAGAGCAGAGTAGGCTCAGGGAAAGGAGAGGTTTAGAGCAGGGCTGCAACAACTAATCAATAAAATCGATAATAATCGATAATGAACATTATCGACAACGAATGTCATTATTGATTAGTTGCGTCTACCCACCATGCACAGAAAACTTATGCCAGTCGCATCAAATTATACCACTGAATAACGCATTCTATGGACGAAATGAATTTAATAGTGGAAGAAACAGAGTGAGTTGCTTCAGGAAAGGTGAATGATGCAAGCTGCCCAAAACATGCGAATGCTTTATTTTAAAATTCAAACTAATGCAGTAGCGTAATGTTTAACATTGCTCATCCTGTCAGGCGCTTTGACAGATGCATGTATTTAATGTGTGAAATGATTCCTCAGTGCAAAACCTTCAGTTTACGGTTATATCATTATCTGTAAATGTTACATATTCATGCAAGTGTTTTTATTTTGCATTAAGGCTCATCCTGACAGTTAAACTTCAGAATCTACTGAACGAGCGGCGGCGCTTCAAACAGACTGAATGCAGTAGAGAGGGAGAAAATTAATATGCTGCGCAAAAATATTCATTTTGCTGAAATATCTGTTATTGGATTTTACATTAAGGTTTAAAAGTCAACATGTAATTCAAGAATTTTATGATAGTAACTGTAAAGGGTTAACAGCGTGTAATTGAATATATATTTAAAACGTTCCTTACATTTACAGAATAAAGAAATTACAGTAACAGGTTAATGTATTCAGAGTGAATTTGTGTGTTGACGCAGAACATTTCTCTCATCTGTTAACACTGAGTTTGTGTTTTTCTTTATTATCTTCATAACCTTGCATGATTCATTTACATTTTCATTACTCTCCTCCCAGAATATTTCAAATTTTTATTTAACTTATATGATATATATATATACCATATATACATATATGATATAGTAAAATAACTAAAATTTACATAAAAATTAACAAAATACATACAAATATTTAAGAAAAACGAATAAAATGACAAAACAACGGAATTACTGAAACGTTAACTAAAAAGAAAAGAAAAGATAAAAACTAATTTGAAATATTACTAAAAACCTATAATAGTATCTCAATTATGCCAAAATTACACTGGTGTAAACAACATACAAATTGTGCACCATGTTTTGCTCCAAACATTATTTTGTCCCCACTGTCTAGCTTTATGTAAATGCACTGCACTGTAGAGTCTCAAAATGTCTGACCTTTGACCTCACAGTCATTAAAGGAGCTGGCGCCCTCTCTTTTGGTACCGAGCCCACCTCCACAGGGGAAACAGAGTGTTCGTCCTGGGTCGGGCTGGTACGTTCCCACCGGACACGGCTGACAGGGCTTGAACCCGTCGCTGGAGAAATAACCAGGCGGACATTGACCTATAAACAGACAACAAATGACCAAGAAAGGTTAAAAGTGTACTCTTAAGAGAAAAATGAAGAAGTGCCTAGTGCAGCAAACATTTACATCTATTACAAGTAGAAGGCACACTGATTAAGTCTAGTTACCTGCACATGACGTGATGTTGCGGGCCCCTACTGGGCCATGGCGGTCTCCTCCAGGACAAAGGTCACAGGCCAGCTGACCTTCACGTTCCTGGAATGTTCCAGGTGGGCACTGGGCGCAGCGTTCCTGCTCACCATGGTAGTATGACCCAGGCAAACATCTGACTAAGAGAGAGCAGCCAGCAGGGGGCAGCAGTGAGGAAGCTGAAATTCTGAGCTCTTTTTTGTTTTTTTTGACAGATGCAACTTTGAAATTCGACTCTAAAGACCTTGTGGTTTTAAGCGATCAATGTAAAATGCTATAATTCGTAACCCAAGACTTGAAAAATTGTGAACTTTGCTTTAGTTGGTTTTGTTTCCATTGCATTTGTTGTCAGTGCTTCCCAATTCCTTCTTATAAATGTTTGCAAGCAATCTCAGATAACTATCATTGTCAAAGAATAGCAATGGCATAACGTCTGTTCATTTTACACATTTTGCATCACTTCTGCATAAAAAACCAGACAAGCTTAGGCGATCAGAGTCCAAGCCAAATCTCTTTCAGCAACATTTTTCTATACGCTGCAGGTTCGTTTTATGAACCTTATTGCAGGACAATTTATTTCATATTTCACATATTTTATTTATATAAAATATATCATTTCTAGGTATTTCTTGGGAAAAACTGCTATGGAATATAAAAGCAAACAACACATTTTCACAGAAAAAAAGGGGTGAACAGTTATCAGCGTCATAATAATCTCAAAAAAGTAGACCTAAAACTTTTATTCATGAGTCGCTAATTTAGAGTCTCAGCTAAATAGCCTACAAGTCAACCGTTTTGTGACTATGCAAGTCCCAGACCATCTCTAGTAGATGCTCTCGTTCGTTCTTAACAGTTGGCACTTTGTTTAAAGATAGCTCTCTTGCATCAAGTTGCAGTGGAGAAGGGGGTTAATATAAAACAAACCCCACTCACTCTTCCGTTCTTACCACAGCGGCCGCTGTCTTTTTCTCTGCCCGGTCCACAGTTCTCCTGCCTCAGTCCAGCTTGTGGGATCTTCTGTGCCACCTCGTACTCCAATCCAGCCACACGGATGAGGAAACGCTCCTGGTTAATGGATTTTTTCAGGGCTTTAATGTATGACTTCATCTGCTGCTCCATGCGCTGCCTTTGACACATCATGTTACAGTTCCCTACAGGAGAACAAGATGAACGTCATGACCTTCATGCACCGCATTTCCACGCTCATCCTGCATTTTCTGTAGGTAGGTAGGAAGTTTGTTTTAGGTGGAGGATGTCAGACTCACCAGTGGCGTCTCCTGGCTTGACCTCAGCCTCCAGCTCCAGAGTGATGCGCGTGACCTCTTTGCTTGATGGGTTACGTGCCCGACGACCTTTGGCCTTCTTAGACGAGTCGCACTTCAGGTTAACGAACGTGACCAGGCAGTTGTTGCACGGTTGGCCACCTGGAAATCAAGTTATTATTCACACAAAGAGTAGTGTAGTGTATTATCTCTTTTAGTGTAGGGATTTAAACTGTCCTTTGTCCATTTGTCTTTAAACTCTCCATTTAAACTGTGCTTTATAACTTTTTTTGCACATACTATATAGATATATTCACCATACAGTATGTTTATAGCATTTAGTTGGCACATCTGTTTGAAGGATAGCATTAGGCAGCATGTGGAATAGTGTATTTTGTCAATAAAAAAAGACAGGCTTTTTATCAGATTAATCGAAAAATATAATCGGCCAACTAATCGATTATCAAAATAATCGTTAGTTGCAGCCCTAGTTTAGAAAGACTGAATATTAGAACTGCTTCGAAACCTCAAAGGTTTCATTAAAAATGTTAGGAATATTTTGAATGTTAACCAAAGTCTTATGGGTTTGGGATGAAGTAAGTGTGAGTAAATGATAACAGAATTTTCATTTTTGGGTAAACTATCCCTTATCCCAATTATTGCTGTCTAAGTAGCAAAACGAGAATGCAGCTCCCTCAGCAAACAGTCCTATGACCTTATTCCACAACAGGGACCATCAAAATGACATGGTACCCTTCATTTCCTGGCCCCTATGACCTCTGACCTGGCCCGATCTGTCTGCCGTTGTCCTCTGCCCTCCCTTTATGCTTTGGGTGCAGGTGGCATTTGGCATTCTTGATCCGGAAGGACACCGTCTGCTTCACTGGAGGAGCCTGAGTCTCTACAACCAAACAAAGAGGCCTTGACATGCAGCTCAACATGATTCATATAAAGTCCTTGCTGACAACTACTAGTTAACTGCATTAATTCACAGCTGCTGGCTTGCTACATGCAACACGCTTGATTGAGAAAACAAAACCAGCTGGGCTGTTTGTGAACATTTAAAGCAGATTCATGTTAGCTTTATGCTCACTCTGAACACTTATGAGGAACAGCAATTTGAGATTATAGTGTGCCGTGACAGGCATCCTAATGTGAAACAAGTTTGACATCAAAACAAACATCAGGCATGGTAAATAAGTTTCTAATTTGCCAAGCGCATCAAGTGATCATGTAATTGGACAGCTGCGATGTATCGGTCATTATGTTTTTTGGAATCATTGACTGCAGCTGTTCAAAAGAAACGTCTCATCGCTTTCCAGGTTCTGTTTGCCGGCACTTTCAACAAATAGGGTACAAAATAGGACCTTAAATGTCTTAGAAAATTAAGTCTTTTTCAACAAATGATCAGTGAAATTGAGGGGCTTAGCATTAAGAAAATGTTTATCGTTAACCACAGGAGATCAAATTAAAATATAGCTGCAAGCAGCGATGGCGGGCCCAAGCCATCAGCGCAATATTATTCACACAAAGAGGGCACTTAAATGTAATTGTTTCACATTTTTTGGAAAGACACTATTAGATTGTCAACTTACTAACTCTTATAAATATACACTCTAAAAAATGCTGGGTTAAATATAACCCAGTGCTGGGTAAAATAGGGACAAACCCAGCAATTGGGTTGTTTTGATGTCTTAGAAAATTAAGTCTTTTTCAACAAATGATCAGTGAAATTGAGGGGCTTAGCATTAAGAAAATGTTTATCGTTAACCACAGGAGATCAAATTAAAATATAGCTGCAAGCAGCGATGGCGGGCCCAAGCCATCAGCGCAAACGCCACCCCGGTGGCATCTGGAGAATGGTGCACAGTGGGCACATGCATTTACAGTAACCCTCTGGCAGGCTGGTTTTAAGGGATACAGAAATCAAAGGGTTAATCCAAACCATTAAGACTGTGAAACACACACACACACACACACACAAATATATAAAACTTTGATAATACTTTACAATAAGGTTTCAGTTATTAACATTAACTATATAAATTAACATGAACAATAATTATATAGCATTTATTAATGTTAGTTAATATTAAGTTCAAAACTAAAACATTATTAATTTAAAGCTTTATCTGTTAACATTAGTTAATGCAATGTGAATTAACATGAACATTTTGATTAACTAACATCAACAACCATTAATAAATGCTGCAAAAATATATTGTGCATTGATGGTTCTTGTCAGTTAATGCATTTACTAATGTTAACAAATGAGACATTATTGTGAAGTGTTACCAAACCTTTAATTATGTATAAGCATTTTTTAACGATTTTATTGATCTATAAGCATTTGTGAAATATTTTTGCCTGCATTACAGCTTAGTCTTCATGACTGAACTGATTGGCAGTTTTTAATTTTCTGTCACTCCCCTGAGCATTTTAAATATATGAAACTAAGCATGTTTCCAACGAATGACTTGTTCTCCATATGTAAAAAGTTTTGAAGAGTTTGGATAATGCACTTTAAAGATATCAGAAAATTCAGATGAATGTCATGTCACAGGATGTTATAGGTCAGAATCAAATGAGTGTCAAATAATTTTCTGCAGCATAAAAATTTATAAATCCACGCGTTTGTATCTTTAGATCTTTTTATGTTGTAATTAACATAATTATTAACCTAATTGTATAAAATTATATTGTCAGTGCCCTACAAATTAAATGGTTCTAGGACTTTTTTTCCCCCTAAAACTGACAGAAAAGGATAAGGCCTAAGAGATTTCTTAAGCTGTAATGGAAAAAATAAAAAATAACTGATACATTTTTTCTGGTGAATAAAGATGTTTAAAAGTCTCTCTCTCTCTCCCACACAAACCCCCACACTCAACACACACACACAGAGAGGTAGAGTGAGATCAGATGATTTTTACATTATTCTGATGAAGTTTGAAGCAAATCGAGTAAAAATAAGATGCTGAATTCAAAGCATTTTGAAAAAGACACACTTCCTGCTGCCAATTGGTGGCGCTATAACTTTGACTCATAATAGTCACATCTATGATATCTGCATCATACAACGAACAAACCACTGAAGTTTGATCAAAATCAGACAATGTATGTGGAAGTTATTAGACGCTTCCTGTTTCTCATTTCTCGCCATAACATCATCGCCTCGCCACGGCCAAACTGTTCGAGATATCAAAAATCCCTTCGCAATTTAGCATCCCCAATGTCTTGAGATCATGTTCACTGAGTTTGGTGGCAATCGGGTAAAAAACCTATGACGAGTATATCAAATTCCACAGCATGAGCTTTTTACACAGCCCTGAATAGCCAACTTCCTGTTGGGCGGAGCCTATG
>NW_015650351.1:231894-241988 GCF_001515625.1 Sinocyclocheilus rhinocerous
TCAAAATTCTCTTGGCAATTTAGCATCCCCAATGTCTTGAGATCATGTTCACTGAGTTTGGTGGCAATCGGGTAAAAAACCTATGACGAGTATATCAAATTCCACAGCATGAGCTTTTTACACAGCCCTGAATAGCCAACTTCCTGTTGGGCGGAGCCTATGACATGCAGCGTGAATTCCACAGCATGAGCTTTTTACACAGCCCTGAATAGCCAACTTCCTGTTGGGCGGAGCCTATAACATGCAGTGCGAAAGTTGTTCGGCTCAATGAGTTCTATATGTGTACCGAGTTTCATATGAATATGTGCAAGTATGTGTGAGATATACATAAATTTTTTTGACTGTGTTCCAGGGGGCGCCGTAGAGTCCCTGTGCCACGCAAGAGTTTTTAAGCATGTTAAGGCCCCCAAAAAACCCTGGATAGTCGAAATAAAAAAAATAAAAAAGTAAATAATAAAAAATAATAATCCTTAGGGGATCAATAGGGCCCTGCACCTTAGTGGCTTGGGCCCTAATAATATATGATCTGTTTGATTTTCTATTAGTTTATATGTGGAATCATACTAAAACTTTGATAAATAAATTATGATAAATAATAAACACAATGCTAAAATGGGTAACAAGTTTGCTAGTTTATGTCCAAATGTTGGTTTATAGTTAATATGCTTAATGGTTTCTGTAACATATCTCACAACAAAAATGAGATTACCTCTAATGCGATTACCTGTATGGGAACCTATAATGGTAAAATACAAAATACAAATTAGCCATCAAAGTCTACCCTATTTGTGGAAAGTGCACACCAATAGTCGCCAAGATTCAAGTCAAGTCTTGACTGACCTACTCAGTGATGACTTGAATACCCTTCTTGTGAAAAAAAAAAATTACTTGCCAAGATTCAACTGCTTTCAAATTCTACATGTTGGGATGTATGTATGGTCTTACCTATGCAGCTCTGGATGCTGCTTGCATTTAATCTGCTCTGAGATTTACCTCGTAGAATGGGTATTCCACAGCTGACAGAATAGCTGTTGTCTGATTCTGTGAAACGTAAAATGAAAATTGATCACCAGCATTAGAGTTGACTGCACAAGCTTGTTAAATGAAGTAATTTGGGGGGTATTGGTTTGTACCTGATAGGTAATGTGCTTTGGATGCACACGTGAGAGAGCAGCTCTCTTTTTTCCCCATTTTACTGCAAGTAAGGGTGGCTTTGGGGGCCACCAGACTGGATGTACATTTCACGATCTCTGTGCAGAAATGGTAAGTTTGACTCCAAGCAAGTACACTGAATTATGTTAATATGCATCAAAAGTGATTGGATCTCAAAGAAAATCAACTAATACAAATCTATAATTTATAAAATAAGGAATTAATCTGCAGTATTTGGCATTTGCATTTGAACCATAAGATTTTAGTTGCATCTGAATGGCCTCTAGGTGGCACTCTTGTCCACATACCGACACAGTCCTTCCTGTTCCAGTGCAGTTTGTAACCAGGAGCGCAGGTACACTCGTAACTGCCCAGAGTGTTCACGCATCCGAATTTACAGCCACCCTGATTAATGCTGCACTCATCAATATCTATAAAACAAAGCAGACAATTATAAATGATTTATCTTTGCTATAAAAGGACATAAATATGGACATTCAACTGATGAAAATTTACTGTATGCAGAGCAACCTCCACTTCATCCAACAATGCAATTCACTCAACTCAACCTTCCATTTCCATTGTGACAAGTGAATCTAACATGGACTAAAAGCTAAGTTAACAAATTAGACAGGTTAGCATCATCAGTACTTTTAGCTAGTTACTCCCCAACACTGGAACAAAACCAGCAGAGGAAAAAATTTAAAAACAGAAAACCAAAGCCAAACAAGAGATAAAACGGAGGTAGTATCATTGAATGGATTAAAAACAGAGACAAAGAAAAAGTGTGTTTCAACAAATTAATTTTCTGAAAAGTGGGAGAGCAGGGTTTTTTAATGTTTCTTTAAGGAATACAGAGCTCGCTTGCTAGGCTAGTCTGGTTTTCCTTCTCTTTGTCGTTCTTTTGTTCCCCATCCGATTTGAACCGGCTCCAGGCTAAACCTTTGACTTTCACATTTCCTTTCCCTGTCTGGATCTCGAGCCTTCATTAATCTAAAGAGCGAGGAAGGGGACGGGGGAAGAGAAAACCAATGTTACATTGGCACTTCTGTTAAGCTCTTGTAGATACAGACTTTGGTCAAAGTCCCCTTCCTGGCAAGTCAGTCCACTTGATGACACCCTCAGGCAGCTGCTTTCAAGTCGTGCAAGTCTAGCTCCAATCTACTTGAATGGAGAAAGACCTAAACCAAAGAGTTTATGTTCTTGGACTGTAAACTCTGCAACAATCAATTCTGACCCAAGGCCTTTTGCAGCTTTAAGGCCCTGATATACTTCAAGCACAACTGAAGAACAAACTGGTGTGACATCATTTTGAACGAAATCAAGTCAAAACTAAGTTTGTTTCAGGAGTTCAAAGCAGTTTGGCGAATGGTAAACGCCATCAAACCACCATTGGTCCACGCTGATGATGTTGTGCTCTGGAAATCTTCTCCGGTTCATTTCTTCTGGTTAGTCCATCGAGGTCAGCCGCAAGTAAACACATGAACACGCTGGAGAGCTGCTTTATAGCAGAAATTGAAGTTGTAAAAGTATACCAATGCAAAGGTATTTCAAACTTATTTTTATCCCTGAGCAAAGAACAAAAAAGAACTTCGCTCTGAGTATATCAGGGGCTTTAACTTCTATTTCCCGGCAGATAAGCTATCAATGGGAAACCGATGACCATTCTTTGGAAACAAAAGCGAGAACTCCATAAATTTGGGTGTTATCTTAGTGCTAACGGGCATAGAGATACATTCATTATTTCTGGTCCTCTCAACAATAGTTAATCACTAAATGAGTCCTCATCTGCTCAATCAGCCCTGAAACAAGGTTCACTGATGCAGCTTATTCTGGCTGAGAGCCGCCCACTTAGACGGGAAGAAACCATCTGACTGATGTGATAACCATGGCTTTTAGCACTGGGTTTAGCTGAAATTTATTATATTATTACAAGACTTTCATAAGACTTTCCCGGACATCCAAATGTAACAACTACCCATTATTTCAAAGATATGCCTGAAACATGGGTTACAGCTTGTGCCTTATCCACCATAACATTAGAGCGCAAGCCCATTTGTAACTTTAATGTGCAAGGCTTCCACTGTCATTCACTTCTAGTTATTTTACCTTTACAAAAACAGTCTGTTATGCTGCTTTATATTGCAAACTATTATCATAATCATAAACACACTAGCTTGTACCGTTTACTGTGCTTCTATAGCGGCTAATGAATCGGAAGTCTCGCACATTCAAACGAAAATAGCTTGGTTGCAAAATAAGGTGGATACAAACCTCAGAATAACCTTTACAGATTTGTTTAGGGTCCCGATTGCTGCCAGAGGAAACTGGAGAGCATTTATATAGGAAAGTCTCAGTTTTCATTGGATGTGTTTGCCCAAGGTCCTACCAAGAAGAGCTAGTGGGTTTACCAACATGAGTTTTCTATTAGACGTTTCTTTACTGCAGAGGAAATGGACATTGTTCTTGTAAAACAGAAACTCCCATAATGCATGGCTTACCTCCACAGTGAGCCACGCCGTAGATGACGTAACCTTTGTGGCAGTAGCACTGGAAACTTCCAGGTGAGTTCACACATGTGTGGTCACATGCCCGGTCAAATGAACACTCATCTATATCTGCAGAAACAGGAAACACAAACACTTTTATTCATATGAGAACTATTCACACTATAGTGTGAAAAACCGGTAGCCACGACGAACAGTACCATGTGGCGCTGCATCTGACGTCAATCATTTCAGTGGAATCCCCAATTAGGTCTTAATAAACCTTCTGCTGTTCATTAACACACATTACCTGGCTAGAGCCGAGGTATTTAAACCCCTCATCCTTATTTCCTCAAGACATCTGGAAATGATTTAGCCTTAAACGCTGCCTCGTCTGCCGTATTATGAAATGTGTCGTAACTTAAGACCGTTTCGGGTCGGTCTCTGGATTCTGTTGACTGCCACCTCACTCATTACTGCAGAAGTTCCCTGTACACCTCATCTCTGTCTGGGTGAATCTCATGGGAACAAAAATGACCTCAAATTTTTTCACCACATTTTCTAATTTTTGTTTTGTGTTTTTGACAACACTGATTCTCATCGCTGTCGACAAGTACTTTTTTGTTTGCTTTTTACAGTTTGTATGTGAATGAGCTTATTAACAAGCTTTTAGCCTTTTGGTAGATCAGTTCAGGCCACTTCGTCCTTAGGTTACCTCCAAGTGTGGCATCAAGAAGCAGCTTCATCAGTCAGGCCTTGAGAAAGCACAGCTCCATAAATGAAGGTTACACAATCAATACACGCCCCAGAAACTCTTGTTCAATCTAACAAATCGCCCTGCTGATGTCTGCACTGTTTCTTGCCTTTGGTGAACATCAGTTCTGGGATTGGATGTGAGTGCGGTGGGGGAGATATCACTCAACGCCTCAGCAGGAGAATAACACTGAAGGACTTTATAGACTCCAGAGACAACAATGAATAACCCAACATGCATCCTCTAATACACATGAGACTCAACACTGCCTGGATTTAGTGTAAAAAGCCAGATTTAATTCCTTTTCCAAAGGTAACTGAAGGTAAAACAACCAGCAGACTGCAAAAATGATGTTTTATCTCAGTATTTTTTTCTTGTTTTCCAGTACAAATATCTGAACATTTATAACCCTCTGGTGCTGTTTGGTCATTTTTGATTAAAAAATGTAATTTTATTTATGTTTTTATTTTTTTATTCATCGGAATGGTATGAAACTTGGTAAAGGTTTTGGCACTTGCTATGTAAAACACTCACTCTCACACACACACACACACACATACAAAGTAAAATACTTGGACTTGATTCAAGCTGCCAATTTATCAGAGTTTAATAAAGGAAAAATTGTGATGGCATGGCACCTCGAAACTTCGATCTTGGAAACGGCACACCTTGTAGGTTATTCATGTGCTGCTATATTGAGTATGTATCAAAAGTGGTGCATGAATAGCCAAACGACGAACCATCATCCAGCCATTGTTCACAGCGACTGTTGGGCCACAGTGCGACAAATCACCAGCAGCTACAACAGCAGGGCAATGTGTCACAGCACACAATTCATCTCAGCCCTCTGCGTAGCTGACCATCCCCATGCTAACTGCACACAGTCACCAACAACTCATGAAATGGGGCCCAAGATCATTGAGACTGGACCATGGATGATTGGAAGAAAGTGGCCTGGTGTGACGAATCAAGATTCCTGGTGCATCACGTCAATGGCTGAGCGCAGATATGCTGATTACCAACAGAGGCTATGGCGCCTGGATGCATTGTGAGGCAGACACAGGTGGTGTTATTTTGTGGGCGATGTTTTCTTGGGACACTTTAGGCCCCATTATCCCAACAACACAATCCCTGACAGCTGTCAGGTATCTGAACGTTGCAGACCAGGTGGACCGATTCGCGGCAACTGTGTTCCTTGCCGGTGATAGCCATTACCAGCAGGATAATGCTGCCAGAATCGTCAAGGAGAGGTTCGAGGAACATGACATGAACCCAATTGAGAAGTGGGTTCACGCTATCACCACAGCCCCACAATTTACAGGAACTGGAGGACCTGCTGTTGACATTATGGTACCAGATAACCCAGGAGACCTACTGACACCTCGGTGAATCAATGCCTTGCAGCGTGGATGCGGTTTTGCGGGCTAAATGTGACCCTGGACCATAAACCCAGTCATAAGGGTCAATTTTTTGAAATTGAGATTTATACATCATCTGAAAGCTTTCTATATGGTCTGTTAGGATTGGACAATATTTGGCCGAGATACAACTATTTGAAAATCTGGAATCTGAGGGTGCAAAAAAAATCTAAATATTGAGAAAATTGCCTTTGTTGTTGTCTAAATGAAGTCCTTAGCATTGCATGTTACTAATAAAAAAATGAGTTTTGATATATTTACAGTAGGAAATTTACAAAATATCTTCATGGAACATGGTCTTTAATTAATATCCTAATGATTTTTGGCATAAAAGAAAAAAAACTGTTGGCTATTGCTACAAATATAGCTGTGCGACTTATGACTGGTTCTGTGCTCCAGGGTCACAAATGAGGTCCTACAGGTTATTAGATATATTAGGTGGTCATAATGCAGTAAGCTCATTAGTGTAAATGGGAAGTGAATTTCATCAGGTGGAAATGTTTGGTACTGCGCCCAAAACAAAACCTTACTGAAAGCTCAATATTTGATATTATATCAACCTCAAATTTGGCACAACTTGTTTAAATTTATGGCTTTGATATTCTCACAGTTTTAGAGTAAAACATGTTTTGAAAAATATATATTTCATATCATATACTATTGGTGCATTTTTCATAATAAAAATAAACTTCTATATTTTTTTTTAAAAATCTGCCAAGTATCTTCTTTAAAAAGAGACCAAACTTAAGCCTCTGCTCCAAAGCATTCAAGATTTGACAGGTTTAGCTGGAAATTTTATTTTCAGGTCTGTGCTCAAAAAGTGGTTAACAGGTAATAAATGGATTGCTTTTAGTGCCATAAAATCCTTTAAAAATACAAAACTTTAAATGAGAAACATTATCAAACTAAAATATAGTACATTCATTGACATAAAAATGTTTCAGTCGTTTCTGACTGCCATGTGAGCAGCACCAGAGGGTTAAATTAAGATACAAGTACTTGAGAAGCAAAAAAAGAACAGTCTTGTTTTCTGAAAAATGTGTCAAAATTAAGTGACTGTACGTTGAACAAGAATAATAATAAAAAAATCTGCCAGTGAGGTCAGAAAATCAAATTTATGTTTTCTGACCCCATTGGCAGATATTCTTGATTTAAGCATAAAGTGACATCCTTTTGATCAAAAGTGACTTAATATCTTAAGTAATTTTACTTCTCAAGTGAATGTATCTTGATTTAAGAATGTTTAGATATTTGTACTGGAAAGTGACAAAAATTCGGAGGAAAATCTTTTTTTTTTTGCAGTGCATGGACTTTTGGGCTGTCAGTGTGACATGCTATATTTCATCTAAAGCTATTTTAAGAATTTTTCTTATTGCAAATGTGTCCAGAATTTTGATAGGTTGTCACCAAAAGGTGACTAGAAATTATGGAAAAAAGAAACTGTGATCAGTTTCAGCACCTAAAATAGAGTGCTGAATAAAATGTTATTTGTCAACAACCCAAGGCTCGAAATTGCGACCATTTTGGTCGCATATGCTCCCGAAATTTAATCTGTGCGACCTCAAAATATATTTGGGAGCATTTGTGCGAGTGCATATAATTGTTGTCGTGCGACCAGTTTTAATTTCTCTAAAAACGTTCAGAGTATGTGCCTTCTGAGTGTTGATACGGTGACCTGTCTGCCGTTCTATGAACCCAATTATAATCTTACCTCAGATTTAAAACAACAGGTTTTAAATATAAAAAAGTATTTTTTGAAGGTCAGGCTGTGCTGCTGAGATGCCATGAAGTGTATTTTTAGAGTGTTTGGGTGTTAGTATGCGGGTCTGACAGCAGGTGTGTGTACGTGCAGCGCTGCATTCTCTCATTCTCTCATCGCACATTTCAGTTCTCTGTGCTAAGTGGGTACCGTGAAAAAAAAACAAAAAAAACCTTGGAATAGTAACAGAAAGGGCAGAATTCAAGGGGGTTATTTATATTAGAAACATTAACAAGATTTTCTAAGGAATAAGTGAGTGGTGCTTGTCCATGCAATCCATTCCCATGATGCCAAGAGATTGCAAGGGTGTTGCTATGCAGTTGCTAGGGTGAAGTCATATTTATGTATACAGCACTTTATGCAATACATATTGTTTCAAAGCAGCTTTACAGTAATTTAGTTCATCAGTGTCAATGCAAATGTCATTAGTTATTAAACAAACTCAATTCAACTATAAAGCAGCTCTACAGAATGCAATAGTGTTGTTCTTCAGCTCAGTTCAATGTTGATTCAGTTCAGTTTAATAACATTTTATTGTTGCGGAGTTCAACAATTATGAAACAAATTTGATTAAGCTATAAAGAAGCTCTAGAGATGACAATAGTTTTATCATCCAGCTCAATTCCGTTCAAGTTTTGTTTTCATACGATAGTGTCAGTGCCATCAAATCAATAATATTATTCAATGTTAAGTATCTTAGTGTGTATGTGACACTTTGTGCATGAATTAATTTTTAGTTTCAAATTATTGATGAAAGTTCTAAGACTCATGATTTGGTATTTGCACTGCAAAAAAATCAAATTTTCATTCTCAGCTATTTTTATCTGGTTTTCCAGTAAAAATATCGAAACATTCTTAAATCACGAAACAATTACTTGAGAGGCAAAATTACTTATTAATAATTACTCAACTATTCTTCTATTTTTAGGGAATTCTATGGTGCTAAATTATATTTATGGAATAATTATGATCCATTTATTGCCTGTTAACCACTTTTTGAGCATAGGCCTGAAAATCAAATTTACTGTTGCAAATCTTAAATGCTTTGGAGTACAGACTTAATTTTGGTCTCTTTTTAAAGAAGGCACTTGGCAGATTAGTGTTTAAGTGAAAAAAAAAAAAGACAGACAAGAAGTTTTTTGTATTAAATTTTATATTAAATGTAATTTTTCCAAAACATGTTTTACTCTAAAACTACATGAAAATCAAAGCCATCTAAACAAGTTGTGTTCCAAATTTGAGGTTAATATCTCAAAAAATTAGCTTTCAGTAAGATTTCGTTTGAGTGCAGTACCAAACGTTTCCACTAGATCACTGATCTAATGGTACGCAGAGGAATCACTGAATTAAAGGGGTCATATGATGCGATTTCAATTTTTCCTTTCTCTTTGGAGTGTTACAAGCTCTTGGTGCATAAAGAAGATCTGTAAAGTTGCAAAGACTAAAGTCTCAAATCCAAAGAGATATTCTTTATAAAAGTTAAGAGTCAGCCACGCCTACCTAAAACGGCACGTTCTAACACGCCCCCACATGTCTACGTCACTATCTGGGAAGATTTGCATAACACCGCCCAAATGTTCACGCAAAGAAAGATGGCATAACTTTTATTCTCGCTGTAGTATTGTTGTTGCCGCCGCCATGTCGTGAAGGCACTGTGTGTTTCGTT
The DNA here is from genome assembly GCF_001515625.1 of Sinocyclocheilus rhinocerous. Taxonomy (NCBI): domain Eukaryota; kingdom Metazoa; phylum Chordata; class Actinopteri; order Cypriniformes; family Cyprinidae; genus Sinocyclocheilus; species Sinocyclocheilus rhinocerous. Next base: position 241,130 of record NW_015650351.1, read on the forward strand.
GTGAAAGCGAAACTACTTTGTTTTGGCCTTCTAAAAGAGGACGATAGATACGAAATACTACAACTTTGCGCTGTGGACCGCCGGATCGGCTTTCACCGTGGACGAAGCGGAGTCCAGCCCGGAGTCGTCACATGTCCTTTCGGACGCTCCTTCGCCGAAATCGCCGGCCGCGCCGTTCTCGACCCCGCCGCCTCTGCTCACTCTAGGCCGCCGCCGCTCACTCTAGGCACATCATATGACCCCTTTAAATATAAAGGTGGCTAAATGATGCCTGTGTTCATTTTTTAGATCAAGTACTGTACATTTTGTACTGTACATTTAAGTACAGTACAGTTTTTTTTTTACTTTTTAAGTACAGTACAGTTTTTATTTAACTTGTAGGTACAGTAGGCTACATTTTAATTTAATCATTTAAGTTTTTTATTTACCTGTATGTAAGCACAGTGCAGTGTTAGTGTTCAAACTGTATTTACAATGTTTAAAGTGGCCGACAATAATAAATATTCCTATTAGGAATAAAACTGCCTCGTTTTTGAACTGTGCATAGCTGTAGCAGAATAATTAGGCCTACTGCGCTACTGTATTTTAATGTTGGTCATTGTGGTGGTACTTGGAGAGCCAAATATTTTCTGAGGTGGTACTTGGTGTAAAAAGTTTGAGAATCACTGCACTAGATCAAATTTCCTTCCCATTCATTCAACTACAAGTGTGACAATTTTTTCTTGAATACATAATTTTGACCATGACATCTTTTAAACATTTTTGTTCATACAGCAAGTGCCAAAACCTGTACCAAGTTTCTTACCATTCCAATGAAGTAATAAAAAAAAAATCTTTAAAAAAAATTTCTTATATACAG
>NW_015650351.1:242076-267951 GCF_001515625.1 Sinocyclocheilus rhinocerous
TATATATACAGTATATATATATATATATATATATATATATATATATATATACCAGGTGGTTAAGAAAATAACCTTGTCTTCTGAAAATGTTATCAAAATTATGTTTGAGTTTATTATGCTTCATATCAACCAATGGAGTAAGAAAAACAAAACCAATTTTTTTTATGCCACTGGCAGGCATTTTTCTTGTTTTAAGCATAAAGTCACTTCATTTTGTTATATTTTTCATTAATGCAATTTATTTTTATGTATTTTTTCCATGTAATTTTGCTTCTCAAGTAATTGTATCTTCATTCGATTCAGCTTTAAGCAGCTCTTCAGAAAACAACAGTGTCATTATTCAGTTTTTTTGTTTTGTTTTCGTCCAATATTGCCAGTGGCATCAAATCAATGATTTTATTAAATGTCTTGGATCATTGCTATTTGGTTGCTGGGGTTTTCCGGGTCTTTTTTAAGGTTTGGTCCTTCTTTCAGTGCAATTCTATGGGATTTTTACATCATTTTTATCATCTGCCTGACGAAAATCATAAGTCCGATCACTAAGACAAATAATAGCACACATCTCGGCATGATTTGAGAGTTACGAGCTGACAACTCCCAACCCCGAGTATGAGCAAAAGTAAATGGCCCCTAACAATACAACAAGTGAGATATTCTGACTTTTTCACCCCTATAGACCCGGGCATGCGGGTCTCACTTAATCTCACAGCTTAAAACAATGGCATTGTGAGAGCGAAATGACAGCTTCTCTGTTTATAGAGCGGAGATACGGGCTTTATCAGCGACTCCCACCTTCAGAATACTGGGGATCTGATAACACCTCCCCCTAAATACACCTCAGAACGCTCTTAAGAGAGCCAGGAATGTCTCCAGGCTTTCGGAGAGGTGTTGAAGGACGCGTCCTGTCGCTGGGCTGATGACAGCAGGGGAACACTGTGGCTGTTAATCCTCAGATAGAGCAAACAGTCTGTTTACACGCTTCAGCCTCAGCACTCACTCAGCGCCAGCGTCTCGTTTCCTCGTGAAAGATAAGCATAGACGACTGCAGTCTGATTTATAGGACTGATGGAATGATTATTTTGCAAATGCACAACAGGTTATACATTTTCCCACACCAAAAGGGTTTTCTATGCATGCTATGTATGCTTTGCCATTCATGCAAAAATTATTTTGTCTTACTTTCTATTGTAAACATCAAAATATTCTTAAAGCAATATACATTTACATGAGAAGCAAAATGACAGGAGTCTTGTTTTTATGCTCTAAACAAGAAAAAATATCTGTAACACTTTGGTTAAAGCCTTTGTGCTTAATGCATTATAAAGGTATTCCTAATTATATCTTTTCATAAATAATTGTAGTTAAAATGCATTATAATATTTAAAGGTTTGTTTGTCATGAGTTTTAATGCATTATACTTTCTAAATGAATAGATAAGAATTATGAAATATTATAAATGAGGTTTCAATTATTCATGAGATCATATAATGCATTATAAGGTGCATTACAAGGCACAGTTAATTCATCAAAACTACTTTTATAATGCATTGTATATAAAGGCTTTAAGTAAATGTCAGCTGATGGCATAAGAAAAATAAACTTGTTTTCTCAAGTAAATGTATCTTGATTTAAAAATATTTAGATGTTTGTACTGGACAACGACAAAAATACTGAGGAAGAAAATAATTTTTGCAGTGCAAATATCAGACCTTGAGTCTTGGATCTCAAATGCTTTATAGTTCATCAATAATATGTAAATAAGTAAAAATTAATAATTCATTCACAAAATGTCACATGCACTCTAAGATACTTAATATTAACTAGATAAAAAAGTTCGTCAAGACAAACTTTAAGTTGGCTTGAGAAAGCCGGACCAGAAAGTTTGAAAAAGTTTGAAAAGATTAAAAAGTTTAAGAAGTTTAAAAAGTTTTAAAAGCTCAAAGATTGAATGTTTTGAAGGCAATACAGTCTGTAGATAGATAGATAGATAGAATATATAGCATTTCAGTAAGTTGGCTTTCACAAGCCAACTTAATAATACTTAATACTTAAGTAATAATATGGATTTGATAGCATTGACACTACTGGATGAGAATTAAGCTGAATAATAACACTACTGTTTTTTTTAGTGCTGCTTTACAGCTGAATTTGAATTTGTCTCATATTTGATGAAGTTTCCATCATTGATTCTGCTTTTTTCCTGTTTATCACCATGAAGCTGCTTTGAAACATTCTGTATTGTATGAGGTGCTATAGAAATAAAGGTGACTTGACTTGCTAAAGTGCTTAAGGTAATTGAACAAACTCCTACAACTAAGTATGAGCAAAAAATAACAGTGATGAAGACCTCCAGTATAAAGCAGCCAGACTATTCTGTTTTCTCCCGTTCTGGAGTCTATTGTAGACGAGGGCAAAAGGTCATGGATTATTTTATCACTTGACATTCCTTACAACAATGGTTATGGCATTTTAGCAGACAGGAGGAGATGCCCACGCTGCAGCCAAAGTGCTGAGCACAGACCGTTCCCACACTCACCCATATGAGACAAAGAAAAACACAGAGAAGGAACATCAGACGAAGACAGACTCAACTCACACACACACACACACACACAAACACAAACACACACACACACACACACAGACCCACGCACGCACGCACACACTAATATTTAATAAAATAAGTATTTATTATATATAAAATATACATAAAATAGATGTGTATAAAATGATTTAAATATTAAATTATATATAAATAAAAATACACTTATTTCTATCTATCTGTCCGTCCGTCTATCTATCTATCTATCTATCTATCTATCTATCTATCTATCTATCTATCCGTCCGTCCGTCCGTCCGTCCATCATTCTATCTATCTGTCCGTCCGTCCGTCCGTCCATCCATCCATCCATCCATCTATCCGTCCATCCGTCCGTCCATCATTCTATCTATCTATACATCCATCCATCCATCCATCCATCCGTCCGTCCGTCTATCATTCTATCTATCTATCTATCTATCTATCCATCCATCCATCCATCCGTCCGTCCGTCTGTCCGTCCATCATTCTATCTATCTGTCCGTCCGTCCGTCCGTCCATCCATCCATCCATCCATCCATCTATCCATCTATCTATCTATCCGTCCGTCCGTCCGTCTCTCTATAAAGACAGTTCTTTGTCTTTTGTGCACATTTGTTTATCTTGGGCGGATTACAAACTGATGTGGATGTCTCAAAATTGATTTAGGTAATAACAAGATTAAAAATATAGGCCTGTAATATTTTACATTTTGTGGTTCATATCTATAACAATGTGAACATCCTCTCTGATGGGAGCAAGTCATTTTGTTTCTAAGAAATACGCTAACACGTGTTTATAAACACCAATCTGCACAATCTCTATCACAGGTAACAACTTTAACCTCTGTTCCTATTAAGACTACGAGAACGAAAAATACCAAGCATCTCGCGCAGTGAAGTTGTGGTGTATTTAACGCCTGCGCACACACGGTCCATAGTGGAGAGAATTGTGAATGGGGGGAGTATTTTGGGTGTACAGTCATAAGTCGGACTCCGAGGAGCCCTCAACCTCATGTCGTTCCAAACCCATAAGACTCTCTCCGTCCGTCCGTCCGTCCATCTATCTATCTATCTGTCCGTCCGTCCGTCCGTCCGTCCATCCATCCATCCATCTATCCGTCCGTCCGTCCGTCCATCATTCTATCTATCTATACATCCATCCATCCATCCATCCATCCGTCCGTCCGTCTATCATTCTATCTATCTATCTATCTATCCATCCATCCATCCATCCTCTATCTATCTATCCGTCCGTCCGTCCGTCCATCATTCTATCTATCTATCCGTCCGTCCGTCCGTCCGTCCATCATTCTATCTATCTATCTATCCATCCGTCCGGTCCGTCCATCATTCTATCTATCTATCTATCTATCTATCTATCCGTCCATCATTCTATCTATCTTTCTATCCATCCGTCCATCCATCCATCCATCCGTCCGTCCGTCCGTCCGTCCGTCCGTCCGTCCGTCCGTCCGTCCGTCCGTCCGTCCGTCCGTCCGTCCGTCCGTCCGTCCGTCCGTCCGTCCGTCCGTCCGTCCGTCCGTCCGTCCGTCCGTCCGTCCGTCCGTCCGTCCGTCCGTCCGTCCGTCCGTCCGTCCGTCCGTCCGTCCGTCCGTCCGTCCGTCCGTCCGTCCGTCCGTCCGTCCGTCCGTCCGTCCGTCCGTCCGTCCGTCCGTCCGTCCGTCCGTCCGTCCGTCCGTCCGTCCGTCCGTCCGTCCGTCCGTCCGTCCGTCCGTCCGTCCGTCCGTCCGTCCGTCCGTCCGTCCGTCCGTCCGTCCGTCCGTCCGTCCGTCCGTCCGTCCGTCCGTCCGTCCGTCCGTCCGTCCGTCCGTCCGTCCGTCCGTCCGTCCGTCCGTCCGTCCGTCCGTCCGTCTATCTATCTATCTATCTATCCGTCCGTCCGTCCGTCCGTCTATCATTCTATCTGTCCGTCCGTCCGTCTATCTATCTATCTTATAAAATATATCTAAAATACATAATCTATATATATATATATATATATATATATATCTCCAAAAATATGTAATATGTATATTTTATAACTAAAATACACCACATTATGGAAGCTAAACACGAGTGTTTGGTTCAGATACGGTTGAAATGATGCTGTAATGAGATCAACAGGATGCTATAGTGAGAAACCGAATAGACTGACATCAAACCATTGTTTCCAGAAATATTCCCAGTCCTGGTGTGTGTAACAGCGTCAATCGATGAGAGCATTTCAAACACCAGCGAGGGACTGGAGCTGTGCGTTTATAAGACTGGTGTTACCTTAAGTGTTCCCGGTGGGATGACCAAACTAACCTAATAAACCCAGCTGGACCACAAACAGTCTGCCCACAGTATCCAGCAGCAGAGAATCAGTCCAGCACACCACAACCTCATTTGCATTTTTGTCTTGTTTTCCAACAGATAAGAAATCTAAACCTCCTTCAAATGATATGATTGGTCAATGTTCTGTACAGGTTTATGCTTTAACATAAAGATATTTTCATTGGTTAGTTTACCTTGGCACGTCCTCTCATTGGTCAGAAGTTTGTATCCTTTCTTGCAGCTGCATTCAAAGCTGCCAACCGTGTTTCTGCACACATGGTCACACCCGGCGTTGTTCATGCGGCATTCGTCAATGTCTGTACCGAGAGAGAGAGAGAGAGAGCGAGAGAGAGAGAGAGAGTTTGAGCAGATACACATGCACTGGATTAGTGCTGATCCCTTCAGTTCACCGTGATTCAAACCAGCAGCGGAGGATACATGTGAAATAATCAAAAGGTAAAAGGGGTGACTGACCGTAAATATGACAGATTTGTCTGGGCTTAAACTATCAGCTTACTGTTCAAATCAGAAGAAGAGAGGGAGAAAGAAAAGTAAAAAAGAAAAGAAAAGATTTTTCTTTCATATAGAAACGTTACAGAAATGTAAACAATTTGGGGAACCTTACAACATTAAAAACATTTCACATTTAAAAAAAAAAACCCAACAACTTCAGTTTACAGCATAAAAATAATGAATAAATGCAAAAGACTTCAAGACTTCAATCAAATCATTTTGGAGTAATGCTGGAGTTATGTATAGAAAAAAGACAAGACAAGAAAACAAAAGAAAATATAAAAATACATTTTTATAGAAACTGTATAGAAATGTATACAAATTGGAGGAACTTATAAAATCAAATAATTCTTAAGTTTCTTTGATTTATAAGAAAAATAAAACCTTTCAATGTACAGAGTAAGAATAATAAATTACAGAAAATACCTTAACAATAACAGTCACATAATCACATAATTTAGCTCTTCATATTTAAAAAGCAACTATTAAAAGTAATTTCATGTCATCAGAAAATTAAACACATTTTACTCCTAATTAATTTCACCTAAGAATTCACCTCGACCGCAGACTTAATTAAACATAATCAGACTGTTTGTCATTTTGTAAAAGGCAGACTCTGCTTGAATCCTGGGAGCTTTAAGTGTCTTAAATATTGTTAATTTCCTTTCAGGCGCCTGAAAATTTACCAGATAGATTCACTTTATTTTCTGAAGCAACATATTTGAGTCCAAATGTTAAGTCTGTGATATTAAACAGTGGTATTTCTCAAGCACTCCTCTAAAACGAAAAACGAAAACGATTACATTTACGCATTTTGCAGATGCTTTTATCCAAAGCGACTTCCATTGCATCGGGTTTACATCAGTTTTTGTATTCCCTGGGAGTTGAACCCATGACCTCGGCGTTGCTAGCGCCGATCTCTATCGTTTGAGCTACAGGAATCAAAGAAGAGAAGTGAGAAAATGAGGCACGCAGACAAGAAATGAGGAGAGAATAAGAGAAAGGAGCAAATGCGAGAGGACGAGTGGATCGTGAGGGACACACATGGAGCGAATGTGCGGCTTCAGAGTCGCTGCGGGACTCCAACAGGAGGAAGTCTTTCAGGATCGCATCTCCTCTGGCCTGTTCTCTCGGAATCGGGATCAATATGTCATCAGCTTGTCCTGCTTTCCACTGGCTTTGATTGAGCTGCACTGGATGTTTCTGATTACGGCTGAATCATCTGAGTAAATGAGGCGTTCATCTCAGAGAGGCTGCATCATCTGGAGAAAATAACGGCATTAGGAGCAGAAGAAACTCTCGCTCTGGGCCTGAAGGAGGCTCCGTGTCTTCTCGTGCCAGTGCTGTCTGGGGAGGTTTTTCTTTGTTTCTTCTACAGCAGAACTAATAAAACTCAATGTTCTTTTATCGCTCTTGTTAGCGTAACGTTATGAGCGCTAGAGGCGACGCAGGCTCCCAGTCTTGGCCGCACGAACCCGCAAGTCTGCACTTCCAGTTGCTCTTCACCCTTTCGGAAACTCTTTTATTCTTCGTTAAACCCTTTCGTGCTCCCTCGTCTATTTTTCATGCTTCTTTACTTTCTTCAAAAGCAGTCGTTGATTTATATACACTTTTTCTGACATTTTTCTGGGCTACGAGATCAAGCTACGATTGTGGAAATTTCATCTTGGTGGCTGAAAATGTTGGAGTACCACTTACAGAAAAGAAAAGAAAACAAAAGAAATTCTATAGAAATTTTTATAGAAATGTATATAAATTGAGGAACCGTATAAAACCTTATTAAAATATAAAAAAAACTTACGCAGGAAGAATAAATATCTGCAAAAGACCAAAAGACAAAATCAATCACATAATTACAAAATTTAACTCTCCATTTAAAAAAAAATTTAAACTATTTTTTTTTGTCATGACAAAATTAAAATACATTTTATTCCTAAATAATTTCACCTAAGAATTCACTTTGACCACAGGTGTAATAAAAAATAATCAGATTGTGTGTCGTTTTGTAAAAAACAGACTCTGCTTCAATCCTAGGAGCAATATGTGCCTTAAATATAGCTAAAATACCGATAATTTTGCATCACCCACAATAAAATGTAACAGTAAGAAAAGACACAGAAAAGAAAAAGAAAAAGAAAAAAAATTCATAAAATTTATTGAAATTTGTACAAATACAAACCTATATATTATACCTATATATTAACAAAGAATTAAGAATGAATAATAAAAAAAAAAAAAAAAATGTATGCAGTAAAAATAATAAATAATCCTGTACTATAGCAAATAAACAGAAATAGAGGTGTAGAGGTTGCTAACCACCTTTAACCGCCGAAGCATTTGGTGGTTTTTACGTGACGTCAAAATGGTCACATTGGAGAACTCTGAGCTTTCATGAAACGTTCCCAACTTGTAATTACGAGATCTTCAAAGATGTGAACGCTGTTTACAAGTTGAGAACTCATAATTACGGTAATTCAGAAATGACGGCATGCAATAATGAGTCTGGGTGGGAGTTTTCTGATTTTTTGTCTTTGAATTCAAAATCTGCTGAAAGCTCCAGGACTGATCATGATGTGAAACCTTGTCCATGTGAAACGGCATTTTTGCAAAGTAATATGATGAGAAATTTTATCTATCTATCTATCTATCTATCTATCTTATGACCTTACTCTATCATCCATCTTTCCATCCATCCATCCATCCATCCATCCACCTGTCCATCTATCCATCCGTTTATCTATCTATCCATCCATCCATCCATCCATTCGTCCATCCATCCATCTGTCCATCTATCCATCCGTTTATCTATCTATCTATCCATTCATCCATCCGACTATCCATCCATCCATCCATTCGTCCATCCATCCATCCATCCATCATCCATCCGTCCATCCTTCCATCTGCCCATCCATCATACATCCTTCCATCCATCAATCCATCATCCATTCTTACATCCATCCATCCATCTATCTGACTATACATCCATTTGTCCATCAACCCATCTATCCACTCATCCATCCATCATCCATTCTTACATCCATCTGTCTGTCTGTCCGTCCATCCATCCATCCATCCATCCATCATCCATCTTTCCACCCATCATCCGCCAATCCAACCATCCATCCATCCGTCCATCTATCCATTTATCCATCCGACTATCCATCCATTCCTCCATCAATCCATCCTTCCATCTATCCATTCATTCGTCCGTCCATCCATCCAATCCGTCCATCTATCCATTTATCCATCTGACTAGTATCCATCCATTCCTCCATCAATCCATCCTTCCATCTATCCATTCGTATGTCCGTCCATCCATCCATCCATCCATCATCCATCTTTCCACCCATCATCCGCCAATCCAACCATCCATCCATCCGTCCATCTATCCATTTATCCATCCGACTATCCATCCATTCCTCCATCAATCCATCCTTCCATCTATCCATTCGTATGTCCGTCCATCCATCCATCATCCGCCAATCCAACCATCCATCCATCATCCATCCGTCCATCTATCCATTTATCCATCTGACTAGTATCCATCCATTCCTCCATCAATCCATCCTTCCATCTATCCATTTGTCTGTCCATCCATCCATCCATCTGACTATCCATCCATTCGTCCATCAATCCATCTATCCACTCATCCATCCATCATCCATTCTTCCATCCATCTGTCTGTCTATCCGTCCGTCCATCCATCCATCCATCCATCATCCATCTTTCCACCCATCATCCGCCAATCCAACCATCCATCCATCCGTCCATCTATCCATTTATCCATCCGACTATCCATCCATTCCTCCATCAATCCATCCTTCCATCTATCCATTCGTATGTCCGTCCATCCATCCATCCATCCATTCTTCCATCCATCGTTCCATCCATCCGTCTGTGTCCATCCATCCATCCATCCATCATCCGCCAATCCAACCATCCATCCATCATCCATCCGTCCATCTATCCATTTGTCTGTCTGTCCGTCCATCCATCCATCCATCTGACTAGTATCCATCCATTCCTCCATCAATCCATCCATCCATCCTTCCATCTATCCATTTGTCTGTCTGTCCGTCCATCCATCCATCCATCTGACTATCCATCCATTTGTCCATCAATCCATCTATCCATCTTAATCTCTTTCATGTTAAACTACATTTTTCTCATTGACCCCTCAAAACCTGGTTTATAATCTGCTGGGGTTTTATCGCTTCATGCATCATTTTCTCTTTTAACCAGAACAGAAGAATGCATGTCGCTCCTCATTAGGACTGTTAGATTTGTCTGTGAGATTAGAGGATGATCATACCTTTGCAGGTCTTGCGGTCCAACTGTAAGGTGAATCCCACCGGGCAGCTGCAGCGAACTCCAGTCACGGCATCATGACACGTGCTGTCACAGCCTCCGTTATTAACTGCACACGTCTCTGAAAACACACACACACACACACACACACACACACACAACCACACACACACACAGAGCAGCAGTCAGGACAGGAACAGCTTAACACATATGTGGATATTAAACCAAATGAACATCTCGTCTTGCACACTCTGGACAGCTTTGATTAGTCTAGTCATGAACGCAGCACATGCAAGCGAGCAGCAAACGTCTGTCGAACACCTTGCTATTGAGGGTATGAGCGTCGCCCAACAGGGGGGTTAGAGTTCAGCGTTCAGCTAAAGCATCTGTTAAGCAGCAGATTAAAATTTCACAATGACCATGACACTGCATTATAAATATGCATAAACTTGAACTTTGTTAAACTTTGTTGCATCAGCAAGTCTCAAATCACCAACTCTCATTAAAAATAAAATGTCTTCCAGTCACTTTGTACAAATAAACCACCCCTTTAAATGGTAACAACAACAATAATTAATAATAACAACAATAACAAAAACAACAATAATTAATAATAACAACAACAATAATAACAATAATAATAATATGAATAATAATAATTTATTTATTTACTTGTTACTTTCAAGGTTTGGGGTAGTCAATAAAGACAACAATGCCTGAAGAACAACAATAAAAAACCTATTATAAATATTGATGCTTATAAATAAATAAACATTATTATTTAATTGTATTATTTCATTTAATTGTATTATTATTAGTAATAATAATAATAATAACAATAACAATACATAAATAAATAAATAAACATTATTGTTTAATTTTATTGTAATATTTTATTTATTTTAATTGTATTAATACATTAACGACTAAAAACAATTATCTATATCTATATATAATCTATTATATATGATGCTTGTAAAGAAATAGATTAATAATAGTAATAATAATAATTATTATTATTATTAATAACATTATTATTACTAATTCTACTTGATACTTTTAGGATTTGGGGTAGTAAGTAAGTGAGTAAGTAAATACATACATACATACATACATAATGTTGTTGTTATTGTTATTATTATTATTAATTTATTAGTGTTTAGCATAGTCGCAATACAAGAAAAACTAAAAAAAGACTTTTAATCTACTGTATAGTGATATTAATAAATAAAGCAACACACAAAAAAAAATTCTTTCCTTATACTGCTCGCTTAATAATCTAAGCACAATAACTGTCATGAATAAGGGTTTACCACAAAGCTCTGCTGGCATTCATCAGTACAACTTTATAAAAGAGACCGAGAGCGAGCGAGATGTTGGAGGTGGGTGCACCTGAGAGGGTGCAGGTCTGTGTCACAACACGCCTCCGAAATGCTTCGAGATTCACAAACTGCATCCATCTCTGATTATAACGCTTGACATCTATGGATTTGAGAGCTGGAACACGCTCACACACAAAACACTCGCCTTTGTGAGGGGAAATTCTCTCATCTGAAAAGATTTGATTCAGCTGTGTGAGTGGATATAAATATAATCTTTTGATAGAGGAGATGATAAGCGGTGTCTGATTCACTGGGAGACACCTGTGAGCTTACTGAAGCAAGCTTTCCACTAAACTAATGATCCGTGCAGTGAGCAGAGTTAACCATCAAAGCAAAACTCTCGTGTTATTCAGCCGACTGTCTGAAGGAGTCCTCTTTCACGGGTCAACGATACGCTGAATGACATCAGTTCAACATTCAACTGATCCTCTGACATAGTAAATCTAATCTCTAATCAGTTTAACTACATGATTCGATTGTATTAAAACAGCTTACATTAAAACAACCTTACATTTTAATACTTTAAAATTAAAATAATATGAAATATAAAAAAAATAATAATTTAACAATAAATAAATACTTGACAAAGTTGTGCAGAATATCTTGCAGTAAATCACTGTAATCAGTTTTACCATGAAATTATTAATTAACATTAAAACAGCTCATAATCACATTTCAATGCTCTAAAAAACATATTCACAATATTTAAAAAATAATAATAATTTAACATCCATCCATCCATACATACATACATAAATAAATATTTAAATATAAACATTAATAAATACTCTGAAGAATATCTCAAATCACTTTGATCAGTTTTCCATAAAATTATTTATTAACATTAAAACAGCTCATAATTACACACACCTCATGATCTTATATTTTAATACTATTAAAATAAAATATTCAAAATATTTTTAAAAATAAAAAATAATAATAATTTAACCAAAAACTAAACATTTAAATAAAACAAACAAAAAAATATATATAAGCATTAAATTCTCTAAATGAAGCTCTGCAGAATAACTCTATTTTTATTTTAACCGCCTAGCAACCACTCAGAAGCAGATTAGCAAATACTGGGAAGGTTTTCAGGCCAACTCCAACATTACAGCAGCATATTTTTCATGGACACGCGCCATTTAAATGCTCTTAACAAAATCTAAAACTACAGCTTTAGGACCAAAGCAGACCTCATCGAGATACAATTATCATTTCAGCTTTACAGTAGCTTCAGATTGATGTCTGCTGCCAAAGATATCAGGCTCCTCTTGCAGGAGAGAGCTACAAATAAACTATGTTAAGACCTTCTCTGAAGACTTCAAACATCAAGCATCTAACACCATCCTCAGGCAACATAGACGAAGCAGCGGCTGGTTTTTGAGGCACCTGTGCATGCCGAGACCCGTTCAAACCCCTTTTCACTTGTGTCAGAAACACTCAAATGAACAACTCGGCTTTGGTCACATCCCAACACTTAATGCAACCATTATCTCCATAAACTCTTTCTATACGACACTCTTTGAGAGGAGTTAAATGTTAAGAGTGGGAAAACGCACTCATTAACTAGTACCCAGCAGGCCCGTTGCTAATGTAAAACCACCTCCAAGGAAAATTCAGGGAGAAGGATTTTCTACCGAGGCAAAATTCTAGACTGCTCTCAATTAACTGCAATTAGGTCATCTAATGGCTTCCCAGGAGATTGGATCACCTCACCTGCCCTTGTTCTTGCCATTCCGACTGAAACTTTAACCGAATAAGACAGTTGTTAAAAAAAGAAAGTCTCCGTCTGATTTGCATGTGTATTTTGTGTAATAATACATGTAAACCCCAGACTCCGTTGGCATGTTTGTACCGCCATCACTGTAATTGGACGTTTCACCTTACTTAAGCAAAACCATCCACCGACATTCAGCTAGCGCTCAGGAATCCGCTCACAATTGTAAATGTTGCCACAATTAGTTACTGAAAGGGTTGGAACAAGTCGGGAACATGCCCCCAGAGGTAGAGCTATTTGGTAAATATGACAGCTGTTGGCACCGGTCTCTCTCAACCTCAACCAAACACATCGGTCCCCATTAAATCCACTCTGATGTTAACAGGTTGACATGCAAACAAGCTCGTTTTTCAAAAACGCCAATGCTTTCCAAGTCGAGAAAATAGCATGAGCTGACAGAAAGAGAAACAAAGTGAGACGCGTTTTTGGTACTGGGACAAAGGTTGTCCTTGGACATTGGTGTATTTGCTGTGTGCTTATTTCAGGCCGAATAAACAAAATCCCAAGACAAGTGCATTTTACCAATAGCCAGAATGAATATTTAGTGCCAAACCGATGAGTCTCATTTATAATCTCAGAGCTTGTGCAATCAAAAGTGTGCACCCAAAAACAAACGCTTTCATAATTTGAAGTCATGCGTGAGGCACATTGAAAAACGAAGTACGGTGACATGTTATAGCAAGTCCAATTGAATTCCATTGCAAAAATGTATCCCAGGTCACAGTTTTGGGCCAAACCTGACCCATTTTTCTCATAGCAGAGACTTCATTGTTAAAACCTCATTAAACTTGCTTCCTTAGAGAATGGGTGGTTTCCAGTGAAAACGTTGCAAGAAAAGTTTCATTCAGACAATTCAAGAGTAAAACCATTTTAATGGGGGTAAATTGCATTGTGGTGATCTCCTGACTTGCCAGAATGAAGACATTTGCCAAGAACTGGTACAAATGTTGAATTTGGTGCAATAAAGGTTAGTAAGAATTCCAGCATTACCACGTCCACTACTAAAAGAAGTAGCTAATAGAAAGCAAGCTAGATAAAACTGACTTGTTTTCAAAATGGTAAACCATTTTAATGGGGGTAAATTGCATTGTGGTGATCTCCTGACTTGCCAGAATGGAGAAATTTGCCAAGAATTGGTGCAAATGTTGAATTTGGTGAGATAAAGGTTAGTAAGAATTCCAACATTACCACATCCACTACTAAAAGAAGTAGCTAATAGAAAGCAAGCTAGATAAAACTGACTTGCTTTCAAAATGGTAAACCATTTTAATGGGGTTAAATTGCATTGTGATGATATCCTGACTTGCCAGAATGGAGAAATTTGCCAAGAATTGGTGCAAATGTTGAGATCCAGCATAACCATGCCCATTTTAATGGGAGAAAATGGCATTGTGGTGATCTCCTGGCTTGCCAGAATGGAGAAACTGGCCAAGAATTAGTGCAATAAAGGTTAGTAAGGGTTCCAGCATAACCACATCCACTATGAAAAGACATAGCCAATAGGAATTAACCTAGAGAAATGTTCATATTTACCATTGGGTAAACCATTTTAATGGGGGTAAATGACATTGTGGTGGCCTCCTGACTTGCAAGAATGAAAAAACTGGTCAATAATTGGTGAAAATGTTGAAATTGGTGCGATAATGGTTAGTAAAAGTTTCAGCATAACCACAACCACTATTGAAAGAAGTAGCCAATATGAAGCAAGCTAGAGAAAATGACTTATTTGCCATTAGGTAAACCATTTTAATTGGAGTAAATGGCATTGTAGTGATCTCCTGACTTGCCGGAATGGATAAATTGGGCAAGAATTGGTGAAACTGCTGTAATAAAGATTCTAGCAAAACCACGCCCACAACTAAAAGATGTAGCTAATAGAAAGCAAGATAAAGTAACTGACTTATTTTCCAAATGGTAAACCATTTTAACGGGGGTAAATTGCATTTTGTTTATCTCCTGCAAATGTTGAAATTGGTGCGATAAAGGTTCGTAAGAGTTCCGGCATAACCACGCCCACTACTGAAAGAAGTAGGAAGCAAGTTAGAGAAATTGGCTTATTTACCAATGGATTAACCATTTTAATGGGAGTAAATGGCATTGTGGTGATCTCCTGACTTGCCAGAATGGAGAAACTGGCCAAGAATTGGTGATCTCCTGACTTGCCAGAATGGAGAAACTGGCCAAGAATTAGTGCAATAAAGGTTAGTAAGGATTCCAGCATAACCACATCCACTATGACAAGAAGTAGCCAATAGGAATTAACCTAGAGAAATGTTCATATTTACCATTGGGTAAACCATTTTAATGGGGGTAAATGACATTGTGGTGGCCTCCTGACTTGCAAGAATGAAGAAACTGGTCAATAATAGGTGAAAATGTTGAAATTGGTGCGATAATGGTTAGTAAATGTTTCAGCATAACCACACCCACTATTGAAAGAAGTAGCCAATATGAAGCAAGCTAGAGAAACTGACTTATTTACCTTTGGGTAAACCATATCAATGGGGGTAATTTGCTTTGTGATTGTCTCCTGATTTGCCAGAATAGAGAAGTTAGCCAAGAATTGGTGCAAATGTTGAAATTGCTGCGATAAAAGTTAGTAGGCATTCTAGCATAACCACGGCTATTATTAAGGGAAGTAGCCAATAGGAAACAAGCTACAGAAACTGACATATTCACCATTGGGTAAACTATTTTAATGGAGGTAAATTGCCTTGTGGTGATCCCCTGGCTTCTCAGAATGGAGAAATTTGCCAAGAATTGGTGCAATTGGTGCGATAAAGGTTAGTAAGAGTTCCAGCATAACCACGCCCACTATTGAAAGAAGTAGCCAATAGGAATCAAGCTAGAGAAATGGTCATATTTACCATTGGGTAACAGCTCTGGCTGCAGTGGCTGATGAGGGGTACTTCGTTCCTCTGCATACACACACACACACACACACACACATTACAAAAACACTGCTTAGTCTTCCAAGATTGACTTTATAAACTGTATAAAACACCCTGGCCAGTCAAATTAGTTTTTAGTTGCCCTAGTACTCATAATGACCCTTTTATGAGGCTACAGGAGCAACTGAGTTCATAAACTCCCTGTCAAAAGGCCAGCTTAAACCAACCCAAGGTTGTGTACTGATTGTAGTTGGTTTAAGCTGGTTTAGAGCCCATTAAACCGTCAAACTAGGTGAGCCTGAGCAGTCCAACATGATGTTTAACATGGTGTTAAATCAGTTTCGTACACTTTCGTACAAAGAGCAACAAGGCAGAGTGTTAGTCTTCTCATGCATCGACAAGACAACACTCTCAACACAGAGCAGATAGATGCAGACCGGTTAGTGTAAGAGAGTTTTACCAAATAACAAAGCCCATTGAACTGAACTGCTTATGAAACAAATGGTTTTAACAATATGATGCCTGGGGATTGTGTGTACCAGCCAGATGTGAACATCTGTTTCAGATTAGCATCTCTCTCAGGCTAAGAATCTCCACAACCCTTTTGTTTGCTAAGTGTCTTACTTCTGCGGAAATGTTCGTACAAATCCGCTGGCTTATGCGGAGGGCTTGGGTATGTCGTTTGATTATAGGATCGCATGAAGATGCCTGGACCCATGTGGAAAAACACTTAGCGGTTAGGTGTTAGCTGTTAGCGTTTTCACATTCTGTTTGGATATATTAAGAGTGAATTCCACTGGAAAGTGAGCATCACTTACTACTTGCTCGGAAAGTATTCAGACCCCCTTAAATTTTTCACTCTTTGTTATATTGCAGCCAGGATATATTAAGAGTGAATTCCACTGGAAAGTGAGCATCACTTACTACTTGCTACGAAGAGAAAGGTTCAAGGCATAACTACTATAGATGACTGTTTCCACAAAACTGTTTTCAACATTGCTAAAAAATCAGCATATTAGAATGATTTCTGAAGGAGCATGAGACACTGAAGACTGGAGTAATGATGCTGAAAATTCAGCTTTGATCACAGGAATAAATTACATTTGAAAATATATTCAAATATTAAACAGTTATTTGAAATTGTAATAACTTTTCACAATATTACCGTTTTACTGTATTTTCTAACAAATAAATGCAGCCTTGCTGAGCACAAAAGATTTCCCTAAAAATACATAAAAAAATCTTAATGATTCCAAACTTTTGAGTGCAATTCAAATGATTTCAAATAGTAAATTTGATCTGTCTACAAAGAGCGCCATTATCCATTGACGGCCATTAAAAAGTAGTTGTGCTTTCTGACTGCATAAATTGTGTGCAAATAACATTAAAACCTCAAGTCGCTAATTGGAGCGTGTATGACTGAAACTGCCATTGAGATGAATGGGAATGCTAACGCATTGCTCTCTTCAGGTATTTTTTGTCAATACTTGTGGATGTGTGATAGTGTTTGTTTTATTGCCATCCCTTCCGCTCATTGTGCGGTTTCAAACCAAACCTGTTTGGCAAAGCGACAGATTGAGAAGGATGAAAGCCGTATAAAGTGCAAAAGTAATCAGAGCGACCGAAATCCATCCCCACTGGAGAAAAGCAGTCAATGAGGATGAAGAGAGAGGGTTAGAGAATAGATGAAGTAGCTCAAGGAACAGAAAAGCCACCCAGTGAGATCAGAGTGATTGATTTTACTCTACCAATGTGCCATTGCGAGATTAAAGTCCGAGAGCTATTCCGCAGAGCCGTGAATCAAAGGATGTTCGGTTAAAAAAATGAGCAGAGATCACTTAGAAGCTATTCTGAGCTAAATTGCTCATAAGGATCCTATTGTATTAATGAGGTCTGACAAACGAAAATACAGGCGATCTGATTCATTGATGTAAATGCTAAGCTATTTCTGCCGTCGGGGCGAATCCAACCAGAGATGCTAAAGTGTTGGTCAGACTCCAGTCACTGACCAAATCACTGCAATGGCATCTGAAAATGTCTTTAACACATGCTACGTCTGGTCTTCTGAACTGTTTCTTTCTTAATATGCTGTAAACAAAGCGAGTGGGAAAAACACAGTGAGATGGCAAGACTTAAAAAGAATGAAAAACGAAAGCTTGTGCTGAATGTTTCTTCAACTTGGACAGTTTTGACCATGTGGACGTTTAGAAAATCAATTCTCTAAAATACACTCTGACTAGCTGAAGTTGAAGTATCACCAACTAGGAAGAATTCTTATTTTCTTCTAATTCTTAGTCCTTTTGTTGCTATAATACATTTAAATGAAATAGATCTGATAATAGATCTAAAAAATACATTTGAAAAAAATCGAATAAATTCATAATATTTATATTATTTACACATATTTACAATATAAAAATATTCTGATTATGTTTAATAACTGTAATACTATTATTAATTATATTTTAATTTTAAATTATTATTTAATAATTATTTAATAATTAGTAGTAGTATTATTTTTGATATTTTATTAAAAAAATTAAGCTAATGAGAAATTATTAATAAAATGATAACAGGTCAAAACCAAAATTGTATAAATTGTAATATTATTATTATTATTATAATTATTATTAGGCCATAAATACACAGAAATATTTTCAGTATAGAAATATTTTCAGTATCTTCTTTGTTTTTTATGTTTTTGTTTGTTTTTGCTAATTTCTTATTTGTTTTATTTCTTAATAATAATAATAATTATAGAAATAATATCATTTAATTAAACTAAATTAAAATTAAAATAATATTAAAATTATTTTAATATTTCATTTTATTAACTTAATATTATTAAATTAAATAGCATTAAACTGATTAAAAGTAACAGTAAAGACATTTGTAATTTTACAAAGATTTCTATTACTATTACACTAAAGACAAGATGAAAATTGCTGTAAAGCTGAAAATTCTGCGTTTCATCACAGAAATAAAGTATATTTCAAAATATATTAAACTATAAGAAAGTTTTTTTAAATTGTAATAATTTTTCACAATATTGCTGTTTTTACTGTATTTTTGATCAAATAAATGCAGCCTCAGTGAGCATAAAAGGCTCAAAAACATGAAAATCTTTCGTACTTCAAGTATATATAGACATATACTTTTTTTAACATTATATATTTTACTATTGCATTTAAAAAGTAGCAAGAAATAATAAAGGCATGCAATAAAAAGTTTCCAAGAAAGTTTAAATGTGACTTTCATCAGTCATAAGTTCTAAAACTCGACCTCCGGGACACAGAAGTGCCTGTCGTTGAAGAAACATCCATCCAGCCTCTCTCCACACCTTCTCTTATCATGCGAATGGTTTCCATCTCCTCAGGGGATTGTGGGTAGGCCACATCAATTACTCTGTGACTCCAACCCATCGCTCAACAGGGGCTCATTAATAAGTTCAGCTTGTTTTATTGTGGCTTTCTGGCCTATTAGAGCTCGTGAGAGAGCGACCCGGCGACCGCAGCCCAGCCTTGGGCAAGCGGCTCGATCTGGATTCCTGCGGGGCGAAATGTGCGACCCTGACATTCACCGCAGCCCTCTGGCCTCTGCGGCCTGCGCTTTACTCAGCAGAGCGCTCGGTTTGGTCTTCGGGGGCCGTCAGACAAGCCAGACGTCTCATTTGCGGCGCTGCTGGCAGGTTTCGGGGGGAACGGAGGGGTAATAATAGGGCGTCTGAGTGAGACCTTGACATAAGAGCTGAATCCAGAGTAAAAGAGGCGTGCAAGAAACACATCAGAAGCCAAACTAACCGCCGCTCGCTCTGGAAACAAGGTCCCTGACGTTGAGGCTGAATGCTGAAATGCTGATTTTAAAGCTCTGTCTTCGAGAGCGTGTGCATGTTTGTTTCTGTTTGGATGTGGCCGGATGTGAAGCCGGTTGCTAACTTCAGGATTCATAATGCCATCCTGAAGTCTGCGGGGCCGCTTGTTTTATGACTTTTCCAACTATTACAGCCGACGCTCCCAAGATCCATTTTCAGCTTCAGAGTACAAAAAACACAGATAAAAAGTGTCTTTTTTATGAGCATCAGTTTCTGTCGCTCACTCGCGGTAATATTGGCATTTGAGTTCAGCGTGACTAAACGACAAAGTATTAAATATTATTATATTTATTTTTGTATTAACAAAAATACAAAAATGATGGGTGAACCTCACAACAAATGTCCAGATCATAGTACAAAAAGAGAGAGAAACAAAATATCAATACATTTGAACAATTTTTTACATTTAAATAGAAATGCTAATAGATCTAATAATATTATAAAAATCTTATGCATTTATAAACAATACATTTAGAATGTAGTATTTAAAAATAATTTATTATTGATTAGTAGTAGTAGTAGTAGCATGCTATTATTATTATGATTATTATTATTATTACTATCATTAAGCTAAGGACAATTAATCAAAAATTAATAACTGATCTAAAAACAACAACAACAATAATTTACTGATTATTATTTGTAATAATAATAACAATATTAATAATAATAATAATAATACGCTTATGATACATAAGTAAAATATTATTATTATTATTGTTATTATTATTATGCTAATGATACATTAACCAAATTCATTATATAATACTTATTATATAATAAATTAATAAAGTATTATTATTATTATTATTATTAAATTTTCTATATATTATCTATATATACGGTAGAAAATCATTCTACTCTCTAAATAAAACATACATAACAATGAATCATCGTATAATCTATCTCTCTCTCTTTTTAAATTATTATTATTTTTATTTTTTTTTAGATATTTTAGATATTTAGGTATTTTCTTCGATATTCAAATTTAGCATCACGTGTAATTCAGACCTGGTGTAAACAGATGCAAGTCTGCTGTGGATTGCTACAGGTAGTCATTCATAAATCAGTGATCAGTAATACAGAGGTCTGCTGTGATTGGCTGCAGAAATACAAAGCAAAGCTGCGATTGGCTAAAGAGGTGCACAGAACAGCTTTGATTGGCACACACATACACACACTTATTATTCAGGCCATAAAGCTGCTGTGTGTCATTTTTTGGATCTTAAAACACTAAAATAATTAAACTATAAAGAAACAATCTTTATTCATTTGGTGATGCTAACGGCTCATACATCACACACTGCAGCTTTAAACAGCATTATGACCAATCAGTGCTTTTTAATAACGTGAAAAGTTGACGGGAAATGTGTTCAGTGAATCAAGCAAGCAAGGTTAAGCAGAAAAAAGACAACTAGAACAGGAAAGCACATAACTCTTCACATTCAGTGATCTTTATTTCCTAAGTTTGATATATGCTCAAATACATCAAGTCTATATCTCATGCGTAAGTGTCTTTTTGCGCTCAACTTTCAGTTTATAGCTCCCACAATGCCTGTAAATCCTCCACTGTGACTAGACTAATGGAAACACTAACATATGCATGTAAATGACACGTAACTAAAGGACAATGTGCTCACTGTAAAACATTAGAGATGCACAGAACAGTCATTTCTCACTGTACGTTCTGAACATCGCGTGAAGCTCGGAGATTTGGTTCCACCACATAAAATCAACTCTGGACTTCACAGAACATTAAGTTCGGATTTTCCATCAGAAGTCTCTTAAAGCCAATGCTTTTGCTTTAACAATGTCTGGAGTTCACTAGGAAGTCAATGTGAAATCAAAATCAACCCTATTCACTAAACGAACCCCTAAGCAATTCATCAATGCACATTATTTGTTTCAGCGAAACATCATAATCTCTGAAACTATTTTCTTTTTGGTTGACGTCACCGATCGCCTTTATTTTTTGTCTTCTAGTGACAACTTTTTCAAGTCTAATCAGAGTCCTCTGGATAACGCTGGTGAAGACTGTCAGAAGTGTTGAGTGTAGTTGCAGCAGCTGGCCAGGTGGAGTGCTGTGGTGGTGTAGAGGGTGTAACTCACCTACACAGGTCTTCCCATCAGAGTGAAGCGCAAACTTCATGTGACACGAACACCTGGGCCCATGGTCCATCTCCTCACAGATGTGCTGACAACCACCGTTACCATAGTTACACGTCACTAAACCAGAACAACAGCAGGATTAGAGATCACTAACCGTTTCCAACCATCATTTATCCATCCATCCATCATTCTGTCCATCCATCTATTCATGCATCCTTCTGTCCATCTATCCATCCATCCATCCAACTATCATTCCATTTATCAATCCATCGTTTTGTCCATCCATTAATCATCCATTCATGCATCATTCTGCCTATCCATCCATCATTTTGTCTATCCATCCATTCATTGATCGTTCTGTCCATCCATCCATCTCTTCATGCATTGTTCTGTCCATCCATCCATCCATCCATCATTCTATCCATCATCCATCCATCCGTCCATCCATCTATCCATTGTTCTGTCCATCCATTCATTCATCATCCATCTATTCATTCATGCATCGTTCTGCCCATCCATCTATGCATCTATCCATCTATCCATCTATCTATTCATCCATCATTCTGTCTATCCATTCATTCATGCATCATTCTGCCCATCCATCCATCATTCTGTCCATCCATCCATCCATGCGTCATTCTGTCCATCCATCCATTCATCCATCATTCTGTCCGCCCACCTGTCCATCCATTCAGGCATCGTTCTGTCCATCTATCCATTCATGTATCGTTCTGTCCATCCATCCATTCATCCATCATTCTGGGCATCCATCCATTCATCCACACATCTATCATCTATCTATCCATCCATCCATTGTTCTGTCCATCCATTCACTCTTCCATCTATCGATCCTCAATTCATGTGTCATTCTGTCATCCATCCATCCATCCATCCATCCAACTATTATTCCATTTATCAATCCATTGTTTTGTCCATCCATCCATCATCCATTCATGCATCATTCTGCCTATCCATCCATAATTTTGTCTATCCATTCATTCATTGATCGTTCTGTCCATTCATCCATCCCTTCATGCATTGTTCTGTCCATCCATCCATCCATCCATCCATCCATCATTCTATCCATCATCCATCCATCCATCTATCCATTGTTCTGTCCATCCATTCATTCATCATCCATCTATTCATTCATGCATCGTTCTGCCCATCCATCTATGCATCTATCCATCTATCCATCCATTGGTCTGTCTATCCATTCATTCATGCATCATTCTGCCCATCGATCCATCATTCTGTCCATCCATCCATTCATGCGTCGTTCTGTTCATCCATCCATTCATCCATCATTTTGTCCACCCACCTATCCATCCATTCATGCGTCGTTCTGTCCATCTATCCATTCATCCATCATTCTGTGCATCCATCCATTCATCCACGCATCTATCCATCTATCTATCTATCCATTGTTCTGTCCATCCATTCACTCTTCCATCTATCGATCCTCAATTCATGTGTCATTCTGTCCATCCACCCATTCATGCAACATTATGTCCATCTATCCATCTATCTATCCATCCATCCATTGTTCTGTCCATCCATTTATTCATCCATCCATCCCATCCATTGATGCATCGTTCTGCCCATCCACCCATCTATCTATTAGGGCTGTGCAATTAATCGCATGCGATTGTCATGCGCATCTCGTCAGTAAAGCGGGTTCTGTGATTAGTAGTAAATCTCCATCACCTGCTTTCAGATGGAGCGGCATTTACTACACAGAGCGAGCGTTCAGTGACAAGCTACGCAAAATCGTGTTCATAATCACAGGCGATTCGATCTGCGATAATGAACGCGATATTGCCTAATTGTCAGTGAACTATGACTCTGTGTAGTAAATGCCGCTCCATCTGAAAGCAGGTGAAGGAGATTTACTACTAATTCTATCCATCCATCCATTGTTCTGTCCATCCATTCACTCTTCCATCTATCGATCCTCAATTCATGTGTCATTCTGTCATCCATCCATCCATCCATCCATCCAACTATTATTCCATTTATCAATCCATTGTTTTGTCCATCCATCCATCATCCATTCATGCATCATTCTGCCTATCCATCCATAATTTTGTCTATCCATTCATTCATTGATCGTTCTGTCCATTCATCCATCCCTTCATGCATTGTTCTGTCCATCCATCCATCCATCCATCCATCCATCATTCTATCCATCATCCATCCATCCATCTATCCATTGTTCTGTCCATCCATTCACTCTTCCATCTATCGATCCTCAATTCATGTGTCATTCTGTCATCCATCCATCCATCCATCCATCCAACTATTATTCCATTGACAAGCTACGCAAAATCGTGTTCATAATCACAGGCGATTCGATCTGCGATAATGAACGCGATATTGCCTAATTGTCAGTGAACTATGACTCTGTGTAGTAAATGCCGCTCCATCTGAAAGCAGGTGAAGGAGATTTACTACTAATCACAGAACCGGCTTTACTGACGAGATGCGCATGACAATCGCATGTGATTAATTGCACAGCCCTACTATCTATGCATCTATCCATCCATCTAATCATTCATCCATCCACCCACCCATAAAAAAGGTAGGAAAATGCTCAAATGCTTCTAATATTCCCATGGGGAGTGTGTATGTAATTTCTCTTGCTGATGAACTGTGATTTGACTCACATTTACAGTCTCGGTTGTTCTTGGTGAGCTGAAATCCAGGTCTGCACTCACAGGCGATGCCTCCTTTGGGTGTCTCTCTGCAAATGTGGGCACAGCCGTGATTTTTATCCATGCAGGTGGGCACTTCTTTAGTTCCATTAAAACGCACTGCAGAACAAAGAAAGAGGAAAATATACACCCTTGCTGAATAAAAGTATGAATTCCTTTGCTAAAAAATATTACTGGCCTCAATTTTTTGAACAGTAGAGCATATGCATATACAAAATGAAACATATTCTGATTGGCTCAAAATTTTCACTCTCAGAAAAAAGACAGAAAAACTTGGACATTTTAAACTTTTGTCACTTCTGGTTAGGAAACATTTAAGCTACTCTCAGGAACAGTAGCTTTGGGATTTCCTTCAGTTTACCCAAAAGTACACAAACATTCCTGTGAACGTACAGTATACTAAAATATACACACTAGTTTGGTTTGCAGCATATACAAGACTCACAGCTCAGTTAAAGAGCGTTCGTACGTCTAGTTCTGCTCGGTGAGAAAAGTACCAGTCGTTCAGAACCAGAGAACCAGCCCAAACCCGTGGTGAGTGTTGCTTTTCTTTGCCTGACCCCAGATCAGAATCATGTTCAGCAGTGTTTGAACAGTAAGAGGAGAATGAAAGCACCCCACTGACTTCAGACCCCAGGACGCATCTGTGTCAACAGACCCACGGCACCCTGGGAAAGCAGCAGAAAGAGCTGCAGGGAGCTGAAGGGAGCATCAGTATCCAAGGTTATATGAGAGAACAGCTTATATCACATTTATCTGACAGGGGCCACGTATATACGCAGCCAAACTTTGAGAAAGCAACTTTACAGGAAAAACATGTCAAGATAAAATGATTTGTTCTTGAAAGCAATGAAAAATTAAAGGAACACTCCACTATTTTTGAAAATAGGCTCATTTTCCAACTCCCTAGAGTTAAACAGTTGAGTTTTACCATTTTCGAATCCATTTAGCCGATCTCCGGGTCTGGAGGTAGCACTTTTAGCTGTAGCTTAGCATAGATCATTGAATCTGATTAGACCGTTAGCATCTCGCTCAAAAATGACCAAAGAGTTTCTATATTTTTCCTATTTAAAACTGGACTCTTCTGTAGTTACATCGTGTACTAAGACCGACGGAAAATGAAAAGTTGCGATTTTCTAGGCCGATATGGCCTCTCATTCCGGCGTAATAATCAAGAACTTTGCTGCCATACCATGGGTGCAGCAGGCGCAATGATATTACAGAGCGCCTGAAAATAGGCTTATTGGAAGTTACCTAGCTGGGACTATTTTCAGGCGCTGCGTAATATCATATTACTATTTGAATAATATCATATTACGATTAATATCATAAAATACTATTTGAACTATTGATCTCAAAGATGCTAATCAGCACATGGTTAGCTAGCACAGTTCTGAACAGTTGTACACA
>NW_015650351.1:268515-273517 GCF_001515625.1 Sinocyclocheilus rhinocerous
AGCATCTCGCTCAAAAATGACCAAAGAGTTTCTATATTTTTCCTATTTAAAACTTGCCGTCGGTCTTAGTACACGATGTAACTACAGAAGAGTCAAGTTTTAAATAGGAAAAATATAGAAACTCTTTGGTCATTTTTGAGCGAGATGCTAACGGTCTAATCAGATTCAATGATCTATGCTAAGCTACAGCTAAAAGTGCTACCGCCAGACCCGGAGATCGGCTGAATGGATTCGAAAACGGTAAAACTCAACTGTTTAACTCTAGGGGAGTTGGAAAATTGACGTATTTTCAAAAATTTTGGAGTGTTCCTTTAAATTGAAAAATACTAGGAACATTCTAAATGTAACTTTGCTACAGCTTGTTGCATACTACTATTTTGTAAAGTATGTGAAACAAAATGATATTTCAAACGTTAGTATGAGATAGTCACATGACCTCATCATCTTGAGCATGTATAATGATGTTATTGGCATCCAATTTGGTGTTATTGTTAACTAAAACTAAACCTATAAAAAGTAATTTGAATTAATTGCAATAAAGCTTAAATAAAATAAAATAAAATAAAATTGAATTATATAAAATTATATTAAAGCTCAAGAATTAAAGCTTAAATTAAATGAAATTAAACTAAAGTTCAAAAATGAAATTAAATTAAAGCTCAAAAACTAAATTATATATATACTGTATATATATATATATATATATATATATAAATAATTTCATTTCGTCACATGGAAATGAAAAGTCAAATTGATGGCATTGCGTTGTGGGACACAACACTGCACATTTCACCAATGTATTCCATGCATACAGAAAATTACACATTGACATACTACAGAAAAAGTCAAAACAGTAAAGTAGCATGCTATTCCCAACATAGCCAATTAGTGTACATTTTAAATGTGCATATCTGTGAAATGTTTATTCAGTCAGCTTTTAGGAATAACTTTTTCAAACAGCCCATCTCTTCACAGGTTTGGTCAGTCAAAATGCTTCTAATAAAATGTAGCAGTTTAGGCGTCAAATAACAACACTGAGAGCAGAAATACAAACTTAGACACACACACACACACAGACCCTGAGGGCAGTATTTTAGCAGAGGCTTTACAGGAAACCTTTCCCCTCCACAGATGAAAACCGCTGACAAATGTGGACAGAGGGGCGACAGGACTGAACGTTTTGGTTTCAATTAGTAATTCACAACCTTTCACATCTGCCCGCATCACTTTGATTAATTAGAACTTTTTGTTTTCCATTTCTACTGCCAGAAAACTGAATCGGACCATTTTTTCACTCTCGCGGTCTTGGGAACCGATGTGTGTGAGGAACTTTCAAATTTCTTTTAATTCATTCTCTGGGTCTAAATCTCTTCTCCACAGCCGTGAATGATGATGTTTCAGCAAGCGTTTGAACGCCATCACCCTGCTGAGACGTCTTGACAAACTTTGCGCATTAAGAATAAACGACTCGGGCTCGACGTGATGCATATTTGCACGATTCCCTGTAAAACAAACAGATGAGGAAACTTCTGTCATTGGTAAACCATTGACTCCATGAATCCAGATACTTAAGGTCTTTTCACATGACTCACGTTAATGTTGCGAAGCATTAACCCGTCAGAGTTTGAATCATTGCTTGCTACTGACCTTTCAAAGCACAGTCAATTATGGGATAATTTCCAATGGCATGCGTTTTTTGTTTGTCTGCATGACAATGTCCAACTTTGCACATACAGTAAGGCTGATGATACACGGGGGGAAAACTTTTTGAGCAATGTTGCTGTCAACGGGCAACCAGTTGAGACACAGGGCCCACGACTGATCTAAAGTATCCAGATAGAAATTTGCTACCCATTCTCAATGGAAAAGTGCCCAAGCAACACTGCTCAAAAAGTTGCCCCGTGTATCATCAGCCTAAGGCTTTTCTCATTAATATTACTTAAGTTATGCACAAATTATTTAAAATGATAAGGTACTATTTTTATGCATAAATAGCCTCAATTATTGAAATGAAGATCTGGCATGTGACCAAATCAGGCAAATGTTTCAGTAAGTTTGTGATAAAAAAAAAAAAATATATATTCTATTTCAAATAAATGATGTTCTATTTGACTCAAACTTCCTATTCATCAAAGATTGTTTTTTTTTAAATGATCACAATTTTCACAAAAATATGAAGCAGAACAACAGTTTTATCCTGCCATGGTCTAAAAAAAAAAGAAAATTAATTTAATTTGTTTCTCATAATTCTGATAAAAAAGTCAGAATTGTGGCATATCAGAAGATATAAACGCACAAATGTGAAATATAAACTCAATTGCGAGAAAAAAGTCAGAAAAGCAAAAATTGCAAAGTAAAAAGTCACAATTACCTTTTTTATTACAACATATAAACTCATAAAAATATCTTATTTATAGTGTGGAATTAAAAAGTCACAACTATTTTTATTGAGCGAAATTTTTTTGCGAAGTTTTATTATTTTGTTTCACGGAAACAGGCTTGCATAGTTTTCAACATTGATAATAATAAGATTAGGGTTTTTTTGGAGGGGTTAAATTATATTTTGAAATGCATTCAAACAAAAAACAGTAATTTTTAATTGCAATAATATTTCACAATTTTACTGTTTTTACTACATTTTTAATCAAATAATTGCAGCCTCGCTGAGCAGAAGAGACTTCTTTGAAAAACATTCAAAAAAACCATACTATTTATTGTATGTATTTTCACAGTTTAAATCTTGTAAATCCACTTTTCCATGACTGTATCTTCCACGCTTTTCACAAGTAGCGTATGACGCTTGCGTTGAGAAGTCATTTTAAAGGCCTTTATGAGAGCAATCAGAGCAAACTGAGAACGAAGCTTTGGGAAAAGCTGTATAAAATGCGAAGGTCACTTGATGTAGACCTCAAAAAACGCGACGTAAATCATGTTCGAGTTCAAAAACAGTCCAGAGAGAGCGAGTCATATCACTTACCGAGGGTCTAAGACCTCTGCGACTGCATCAGGAGAGCCTCAGGACTGCAGACCCATTCATCACGGCCGGGTCAGGTCCGGGCTAAGAAACGGACCCAAAAGAGCAGTAAACTGCTCAAGTGCTGATACAATGAGCCTTTTTTTCCAGGCTGAGGTGTAGCCCACCCTCTGAGGCCGGCCCGTAACGCCTTGCCGTTTTTATCATTACGAGCGTTATTCTAATCTCTCCCGAGACTCCCGGCTTAAGACAAATGGGGCTGAATGATCGGAAATAGGAAGAAATTCACACAAGCGTTTGGAAAAACGATGGGAAAGCCATCTGAAGGGCACAAAGCTTGTTTATTTTTGTGTCTTGCCAGATTCTGACACGTAACTTTTAAACAAGCACTGAGTTCTCTTTCACTTATTCTGCTTAAAGGAAAAAATGAAAATTTGCTGACCCTCCGGTCATCTAAGATGTAGATGAGTTTGTTTCTTCATCAGATTCGGGGAAATGTAGCATTGCATCACTTGCTCACCAATGGATCCTCTGCAGTGAATGGGTGCCGTCATAATGAGAGTCCAAACAGCTGATAAAAACATCACAATAATCCACAAGTAATCCACACCACTCCAGTCCATCAGTTAACATCTTGAGAAGTGAAAAGCTGTGTGTTTGTAAGAAACAAATCCATCATTAAGACATTTTAACTTCAAACTGTTGCTTCCAGCTATGAGCCCTCTATCCATAATATTGCTTTCTTCAATAAAAGTCATCTCGTCTGAATCAGGAGAGAAATATGCACAGATGCAAGTGAAAAACTGCATGACTGATGAAATTTGGAGGGAAATCTAGAGAATGGATTTAAACACCATAATGTGTTAAATGGCTCTGACTGGTAGCTATCATATATCATATTATCCAAAATACATAATATCTGAACAAATAATGGCCTTTCCTTTCACTGATCTCAGAGCAGCTCAGTTTTTGCCTTCGGAAACTCTGAATATTCTCTGCAATATTTTACCAACCAGGAGCCTAAGGCATTTTTTTTTTTCATACAAAGCAAAGGCAAAAACACCAGAGTAATATCAACGTTATTTCTTCAGGAGTCTCAGATCGGCTTGCCAACAATAACGTGAAGGATGCTATCTGACGTCCTTGTATTTACAAGCAATCTTCATGTTTTTAGCACCTTTCTGGAAGAGTTGGCGCAGTGAAAAGCCACACTGATTGGTCGTTGGCTGATGTGTAAACACTCTCTTCTCACGTCCCATGAACCATACAGACTTCATTTACTGACGTGCTTTTTCCCACAAGCCAAACAGCAAACCTGCGGAGCGTTTTGTGTGCGTTGTGTAACACAGGGTTGCTTGCAAACAAACATAAAAGGCCATATCAAAAGTACGCTCAACGGCACAGAAAATGTTTCATGTTCTGACTGACCTATTATGCAGCTAGAACACAAAGAAAAGAGCAAATAAATAGAACATATTGCCGCCTCTGTTCACTTCACTGGTTAACACATGAAGTAAATACTGCTACCTGTGAACAATTAAAGCCCAACACTTGCTCCTGAAGCATATCAAATGTAATTTATGGAGTGTATACTGTAAAACGTCTGCTATATTAAGGCCAGTCTACTGCGATTTACAAGAACAGAGTAAACAGTGTGCTTCCCTGGGACTTTTTAAAGCATTAATGGAACAGGTTTCAGAGTGTTTTTCATAGACAAAACTAATAAACATGTTATATAAACTACTATCTAATATAAGATATCATAATCGATATTTAAGTGCTCATTTAACAATTTTTACATAAATATTGTAGTGTTGACTGCATGTGTCAAGATCAACCTTTAAATTCTATTATCAAACTTATTGTAAGAAATATAAAACTGTTATTTGTGTGATTTGTTATAGTAATAATAATAATAATAATAATTATTATTATTATTTATTTATAATATAATTTGTTTAATATTCTTAAATGATAATAGAGTTTTTTTTCTCCTCTGGGATGCCCTTGTGGCTGAGCCTTTCAGCA
>NW_015650351.1:273697-280434 GCF_001515625.1 Sinocyclocheilus rhinocerous
CATCTATCTCTGTCTGTCTGTCTGTCTGTCTGTCTGTCTATCTATCTAATCTCAAACTCTATAATCTTCAATTATATTATATCATATCATATAATTATATTATATTATATAAATAATGTTATAGAATAAAATAATGAAATAAAATATAAAATATGAAAAAGAAATGATTAAAAAATACAGTAACAAGAAGTAATTAAAAATAATTAAAACACACATAAGTAAACTAGACACATTTTAATGTTGTAGAAATAGTATTAATATTACTATTTAAACAACAATAATATTAAATGATTAATTATTGTTTTTCAATAAAATGAGAAAATTTCAAATATGAAAACAAAATTGTCAAAAATATAACAATAATAATAATAATTATAATAATCATCACCATCATCATCACACAAATACGGGTTTTAAACTCTATTTAGACATGTTCAAAAATGTTTGATTGTAAATGTTTGATTGTGAAAATGACAAAATGAATATAGAACTAAAAACCTCGCGGTTGACAACCAGCCAAAACACCTCATTTCACTGAGCATTTGTCAAAAAAGAAAATACCTTTTGTTAACGCAGAACATGTGTTTTATGCTAAATGACAAATTAGCGAACTTATTTCCCAAATATGTTAATTGGGAAAACGCTTGAAAACAGTCGCTGACGACAGTCGCTGTAATCCGGCGGAAAAGGTGAACGCAGCCGCAAAGGTCAAAATCTGCGCACGAACCACAGGCTTTAAGGCCGCGGGACGATTAAACAATTCTAACGAAGCATTCAAAATTTAACAAGTTGATATAAACGCCAACGAGTGGAAACAAAGCGGCGGTTACTGGAGGGTTGCTGTCCACAAGCACTTCCACACAAACAACGTTCAGATGAGCGTAATCTATCCATCTGATTCTACAAGGCCAAAAGGATCGAACAGGAGAAAACAGATATTTCATTTGCATTTCTGTTTGATTAGGCTCCGTTATAGAATTGCATTGAATCAAAAGCATCTGCTCTTCTGTACAGCCCACGGAATCCTGGAAATGCTGTAATTGCATGTGACGAGCACCTTTGATGCCGAGCAATTATGCATTTATTAATGTACAGAATGCGTTCCAGAAACAATCCTCGCGTGGTTTTGTAATGATGTGAACTGCAGGCCGCGTCGCTGGGATACTTGCGACCAGATTAGACATGTTTTCCTCACAAGCGCTCTCCGGGGTTTCTGTCAAATTGGCTACACGTATAAACATTGCACGTGCATATCAGACATGCTTGATTATGCCAAAAATCATGGTTATTTTGGTTTATAGTGAGATCGCATTTATTTACTCACTGACTTTGGAAAAAAACTGACTTATTGTTTAAAAACGATAGACAAATAAAACAAAAAATTATGAATAAATAATATAACAACTAAAATTGTATATATAAAATAAATAACAAATAAAACAAAACAAAATAAATACATGCATAACAAATTATATCAAAATAAAATAAACAAATAAGAGCATTATAAATAAATAAGTAGTATAAGTAATAAAATAATTACTAAAAGTATTATTAATAATTTTGTTACTATAATTATTAAAAGTATAAGTAATTGTAGTGCACTTTCACTACTTACTGAAAACTACTAATCTATGAAAAAGAAAGCAACACTATATGCATTTTATCTCACTTATCTTATGTTCATTATTGTTGGAAATCAATGTCATAATTAAAATGTATTTGATGCTATAATAATAATAATAATAATAATAATTAAATATGAATAAAAATAATAAAAATATTATTATTATTAAAGCTGAAAAGATGTGAAAAGATGTAAAATATTAATATTATATAAATATATGATTAACTAATTAATATTATATACATTAATTATATTATACTATTATACTAAAAATGTGTTAAATAAAATATTATGTTAATTTGTAAATTGAAAATATATATTAATTTACTTTATAAATTGTAAGTAATATCAATACTACTACTACTAATAATAATAATAACAATAGCAGTAATAATAATAATAATAATAATAATTATTATTATTATTACAAAAAACACAATTGCTTGAATCACCTTAATCAGATTTCAACACAAAATAAAAATTATTATTTGCTTTTGCATTAATTGTCCCTTGTCGTTTCATGCCAGAAATTGTGCACAATAAGACCAGACATTTTTGTGCAAGAAACATTTGGCAAAATGTAATTATTTTATGGCCCAGGTCTCTTCTTCAATGCAAGTCCGTTGGGTTAAATGTCCATTAGGTGAAAATCATAAATCTTATTACTTATAAAGATGAAAGTACATCTCTCAACAAGACACATGGTTTGAAGGATCTTTAGTGTAGTTCAAACGATTCAGGACAAATTATGCCAGATTACATCACCACTATTTTAGAGCCCTCACCCTCTCCTCTCCATTCAAAACACCAATGAATATTGTTTTTTACTCAAAAAACATCACATTACAGAAGTTAAATATGCCACAAACGCTGTTTCATATTGCAAATGCACAGACATTTTAATCAGTGTGTAAAAATGTGACTTAACGTCAACATGAAATCTCCAAAAAGCATAAATTGAGCACAAAATGTCTCTGAATTTCTTCACATTCCTGCTATGATGGAAACACATCCACTAAACAGCACAGCCCAGAGCCGTGTGTGTGTGTGTGTGTGTGTGTGTGTGTGTGTGCTCATACTCATGTAAGTCATCCGTCCAGCGAGAGCCTCTGCGTCACCCGAGTCTCAAACAAACGACACTTTAAGACGAAGGAAGCAGTCTTTTATTACTAAGTAAACATTTGCCAGAGCACTGCAACACAAAACACATGGGCTGACATTCATGAACTTTAAAAGCTATGTGTACTGTGCAGGTGTGAGAAAGTGGGGAAAACGGGAAGCACAGTTAGACTCGTAACCGCGACTGTGATGCATTACTAACTAAACCCATCAGAGCTGACAGACTATGACTGTGTGAAAATCCTGCAATAAGTGCTATTGAACCATGCTGGGAACATGGAAAAAGGCAAATAAATAGCTTTGGTTGGGTTGTTAGGAAAAGGGCAAGTGAAATGGGTATAATGGCGACTGTGTGAAACGCTGCAGCGCTAGTAATCACTCTACACACTACCCTTATATTCAGCTCACATTCTGGGTATAGATTTGATGAAGGGGTTATGTTGAGCCTAACTAGACTTTAATTCAACCTAAACACACACACACACACACACAATGAAAAAAACTTACTCACTCACCGACTCACATACTTATTTTAACATAAAAATATAACATTTTAAATAAAAGAAGTGTGCTTTCTGTTCTTTCAAACAGTAGACATTTTGAATTGCAAACATTTTTGAATTACAGAAAAATTATGTAGGAATTATTTAGTGTTTAAATATTATTATTATTATTATTATTATTATTAAATGTTAATATTTAATAGTTAATAGCTTTACTTGATATTCATATTTTACAAATATTTAAAAAGTTAACATTAAGTAATATTAATATTTAAAAAGGTAATATTCCATAATAATAATAATAATAATAATAATAATTTAACAACAGGTTTGCAGTTTAATAGTTCTCTAATGCTGGTCAGTAATTATTATTTTTTTTAATAAAAATATTTGAATTAAAGAAACATTTATATATTAGGAATAAAAGTAACAAATCAAAAACAAACAGTCAATATTTAGGTAACAATTAAATGTTGTTTATTAATATCATACAAATATTTTAATATTAATTAAAAAATAACAATAATATCAAGTATATAACATTTGTGCAATATTAATATTCAATAATATTAATATTTCAATAATTAAAAAACTTATTTGCATGTTGCAGTTCTCTAATGTTGGTTAATGTTCACGTGACACGCAGGTAAACAATTAAAACCCTAGTAATTATTATGGGTTTGCTTCCCAGTGAAAGTACATGCACAAAATGCTATCAACACAGAAAATGCCTCGGGTAGAAGTTACATTTTAGCAAAGGCATAAATGTCATAAATGTAAATGCAAATGCCCTCAGAGACTAGAAAGTGACATAACAAAATACTCTACATCAAGTAATCAAATTCACAACCCTAAATGAGAAGAATGTCACAGCTTTTTCCGACAAATCAAAAACTGATGAGAATTCAAATCAACACAACCTGCTTCACGTCCATCTGAGAGACCGCAGCGCTTGTTTAAAGGGGTCCTATTATGCTTTTGCACTTTTTCAACTTTAGTTAGTCTGTAATGTTGCTGTTTGAGCATAAAAAAGATCTGCAAAGTTACAAAGCTCAAAGTCGATTTCAAAAGGAGATATTTTATTTAACAGAAATCACTTTTCAAAAACTACAACGAACGACTCGTTTGGACTACAACACATATTTTCCGGGATTTGTGATATCACAAATATCGACGAATGGGACGAGATCTGGTTGAGCTGCACTAGAGAAGGCAACGAGTGTTATCACCATGTCGGAGACACGCTAGTTTTCCCAAGGCAGACGAACTAAAACCCTGCTTTAATGCGAAATAAATCAGAGGTGTACAGAAACCCGATTCCTCTCATCTCATGTCGTTTACACATGCTATCCGTCAACGATGAGTTACGTCACTCTCACTGTCGGCTTGTACAACATCGTCTCTTCCTAAACCGCAGATATCTGAAGCACATTGTGCTGCAACAATAGCGTAATGGCAAACAGATCCGCAGCCGATCTCAACAGAAGTGTACAGCGTTTCCACATCGAAGCGTTTGTGGATTTACGCTGCCTAAACCTCTCTGTCCAAGAGGTTTTCATCTGGCAGCAATAAAACTAATATTAACATGAAATATGAGGGATTACGACTGTATTTATCAAACTCTTTCCAACAGAATAGAAACAATGAAGGCCTTGAATCAGAGGGGCAGCGTTTGAATCATACAATCCACAACTCAAATAACAGTGTGCTTATGAAACGCAAACACTGACGAGTTCAGCCGGCCAAAAGCATCTCCTGAGATTGGGCTTTGAAGAGAACGCCACTTTTCCGCTGACATTGTTAAATCACGACGTAAACGGCAGAGAAATAACGGCTGCGTTCAGAATGAAATACGTTCCTATTACTAACTGAATACTATGCAGCAAATACAGTATAAAGACTACTATTCTTTCAAAAATAGCAAGTGAAACAATAGCATTTCACATTTTCATCAGCAATGTTGTTAATGTTACCTAAAAAGCTTTAAAAAAGTAAGAAAAAAATAAAACTTCAAACGAAAATGAGAAATGTTGCCTTGACCACTAACTGAAATAAAAACTAAAACACGAAAAGTGAAATAAAAAATAAAAGCTAAATATTAATATACAAATATGTATATTAAAAATAACAAAAACAAATAAATTTACTAAAAAATTTACTAAAATTAAAATAAAAACTTCAATAAAAAGCCAACTCAAAATATGAAAACACACTATAATAACATAAAAAATAATACTAAAATATCATTGGTTGTCACATGACACTGCATATGAGTGGTTATTTAATTATGCTAATTTAATAGTTATTATGAGGTTTTTTTAATGATTTTTAAGAATTGAAGAAAAAAAATACTAATTAAATACTAATAACTTTTATTTTTAATTTTAAGGCTAAATATATAAAAAATATATGCCTGTTCTAGTACACCCCCAAAACAAAATCAAGACTTTGTAAAAGAGCATAATAGGACCCCTTTAAACACTTTCCAGATCATTCATCAAATTGAGCGCATTGCATTATGAGATATCCGGCAGTGTACTCTGAATTATACTGCACCGTAAACAAATCTATTATGCCGTTCAAAATCCACATACTGTGCCCAGCATGCCCAGTTTTCATACTATATATCCTGCAGAGACAGTAAGAGTAGCATGTTAGTGGGTGTGTTGTGATCAGGCTCTCACCTTTGGGTCTCTGGATGCAGGTGTGCTGGTTGTCGGACAGGAGAAATCCGTCACGGCACCGACACTCGTAACTCCCCATCATGTTAACACAGACCTGCTGGCATCCGCCGTTTCCTTCCGCGCACTCGTCAACATCTGACGGAGACACAGATAAACAGATGAGTAAAAACATAGCCATATTATTCAAATTGTGGGATTACAAGTATGCCTATTAATATGTACATATCTATACTGTACAATACCGCTACCATTCAAAGTTTAGGGTTGTAAGATTTGGTTCTGAAAAAAGTCTTTAAAGTATGGAAGCTTGTTTCTGCCATGGGATAAAAAAAAAAAGGTACAGTAACTGCAACTTTTAATCTCACAAATTCATCTCGCAATTCTGACTTTACATCTCGCAATGCTGACATTATATCTCGCAAATTAGACTTTGCATTTCACAATTCTGACTTTATATATCACAATTTAGACTTAACGTCTTGCAGTTCTGACTTCACGTCTCACAATTCTGACTTTATATTATAATTTAGACTTTACATCTTACATCTGGCAATTCTGACTTTACATCTCGCAATTCTGACTTTATAAAATAGACTTTACGTCTTGCAATTCTCACTTTTTGTCACGCAATTCTGACTTTACATCTCACAATTCTGACTTTACATCTCACAATTCTGACTTTACATCTCACAATTCTGACTTTACATCTCACAATTCTGACTTTGCACTTTACATCTCTGACTTTACATCTCACAATTCTGACTTTACATCTCACAATTCTGACTTTACATCTCACAATCCTGACTT
>NW_015650351.1:280480-284324 GCF_001515625.1 Sinocyclocheilus rhinocerous
TATATTATAATTTAGACTTTACATCTTACATCTGGCAATTCTGACTTTACATCTCACAATTCTGACTTTATATTATATATCGCAATTTAGACTTAATGTCTTGCAATTCTGACTTTACATCTCACAATTCTGACTTCAAGTCTCACAATTCTGACTTTAACGTCTCACAATTCTGACTATATTATAATTTAGACTTTACATCTTACATCTGGCAATTCTGACTTTACATCTCACAATTCTGACTTTACATCTAACAATTCTGACTATACATCTCGCAATGCTGACTTTATATCTCACAATTTAGACTTTGCATTTCACAATTCTGACTTTATATATCGCAATTTAGACTTAATGTCTTGCAATTCTGACTTTACATCTCACAATTCTGACTTCAAGTCTCACAATTCTGACTTTATATTATAATTTAGACTTTACATCTTACATCTCGCAATTCTGACTTTACATCTCACAATTCTGACTTTACATCTCACAATTCTGACTATATTATAATTTAGACTTTACATCTTACATCTCGCAATTCTGACTTTACATCTCACAATTCTGACTTTACATCTCACAATTCTGACTATATTATAATTTAGACTTTACATCTTACATCTCACAATTCTGACTTTACATCTCGCAATGCTGACTTTACATCTCACAATTTAGACTTTGCATTTCACAATTCTGACTTTATATATCGCAATTTAGACTTAATGTCTTGCAATTCTGACTTTACATCTCACAATTCTGACTTCAAATCTCACAATTCTGACTTTATATTATAATTTAGACTTTACATCTTACATCTAACAATTTTGATTTTACATCTCACACTTCTGACTTTACATCTCACAATTCTGACTTTACATCGAACAATTCTGACTTTACATCTTGCAATGCTGACTTTATATATCGCAATTCTGACTTTACATCTCACAATTCTGACTTCACGCCTCACAATTCTGACTTTATATTATAATTTAGACTTTACATCTTACATCTCGCAATTCTGACTTTACATCTCACAATTCTGACTTTACATCTAATAATTCTGACTTTATATTATAATTTAGACTTTACGTCTTGCAATTCTCACTTTTTGTCTCGCAATTCTGACTTTACTTCTCACAATTCTGACTTTACATCTAACAATTCTGACTTTACATCTAACAATTCTGACTTTATATTATAATCTAGACTTTACATCTTGCAATTCTGACTTTACATCTCGCAATTCTGACTTTACATCTAACAATTCTGACTTTATATTATAATTTAGACTTTACGTCTTGCAATTCTGACTTTACATCTCGCAATTCTGACTTTACTTCTCACAATTCTGACTTTACATCTCACAATTCTGACTTTATATTATAATT
Source organism: Sinocyclocheilus rhinocerous (assembly GCF_001515625.1). Classification (NCBI taxonomy): domain Eukaryota; kingdom Metazoa; phylum Chordata; class Actinopteri; order Cypriniformes; family Cyprinidae; genus Sinocyclocheilus; species Sinocyclocheilus rhinocerous. The sequence continues at coordinate 281,866 of NW_015650351.1, forward strand.
TAGACTTTACATCTTGCAATTCTCACTTTTTGTCCTGCAATTCTGACTTTACGTCTCGTAATTCTGACTTTACATCTCACAATTCTGATTTTACATCTCACAATTCTGATTTTACATCTCAAAATTGTGACTTTACGACTCGCAATTCTGACTTTACATCTCACATTTCAAGGTAAATGTTGAGTCTGACAACAAATTTAATACATATTTAAAAAAACATATTTCAATAAATATACTGTAACTGCACACCTTTCTGATACGCTCCATCATGCACGCACATGGTTAAGTCTTTTAAGTTTAACTGTGACTTGATTGATGATAAAACATTGTTTACAAAATAGAAAAAGCACATTAATTTCAGTTCATTATTTGTTTAATATATATACATGAGAGTACCGCGGTACATACCATGTGTGGTGTATCACGTTTTTTTTGCTTTGGTTTGAATATTTTTTTCAACCCTAGAAACTTCAAAAGAACAGTATTTATTTGGAATAAAATGGTCACTTTTGATCAATGTAATGTATCCTTGGTGTATAAAAGTATAAATTTCTTTAAAAAAACTGAAATATACAGTATAACTAATATTTAAATTATAACAATACAAAACATTTATTGAAACGAAACTGCAAAAATGGCTTGTTCAGAAATCATCACAACTACAAATTTGATTGTGTTGTTATCATTTCGCATGCAAAGGGAGCAGCCAATCATAAGACAGTTCATTTGCATATAGAAGGTAGAGTGAAACATTTTCCCTTTTGTGCACAAAACCTTAATAAAAAGAAAATTACAGGGCATAACCTCATGAATCTGAACATCCCGCTCCCGCTGTTTGTTTTTTTCCACAGTCTAAACAGTCCACAGCTACATTTCTCATGTTTTTTGCTCACATTCTCGCAGCTCTGATGTCCATTATTGATGTTGATATGTGACTCGCCTCAGAAACAGACGCCATTAGATCATTAATCAGTACATCCTGGTGATTTCATGCAGTTTCTCATTCTGCCAGTCTGTGTGAGTTTTGTCTGTATATGTTCTGGCTTACAATTTCTGTGGACCTGCTTGTGTGAACTTGCATCAGTTCAGTTAGTGTTGATGCTGCTGGCACCTCTGCTTTGCAATGAAACAGCTTAATAAACATATTAAGTAATGTCTTAAAATACAGAGAGCATAGCATGAGGGTTAGGGGACAGAACATATCATTAGTTCAGTATACAAAAAATAGAAGTCAATGCAAAGTCTCACCGTGATAGAAAAACAAAGCCGCTTGTGTTGATAGACTCATCGTCTTTTGGGATTTATGGATCGTTACACAAACTGATCATTCAACGGCTGATTAAAAGCCAATACATTTCAACCTGCAGTATGCTGTTAAATGACATCAGGGCCCTTTCCTGAACTCAGACTGATCCTAAATCAACATGACGTCTGAATTATTTGATTATAGTCAGAGATTAGTCTGTCTTTGATTGATGCAGATTTTAAGCCTATTTTAAAACTGTACTGTGGTTACTATGATATCACCAAAATATTATATTTAGTTACTACTGTAAAATCATAATAAAGTATTCTGCCTTATTCCAATAAACAAATAAATTAATTAATTCAATAATAATAATACTTAATTAATAAATAGAAATAGAAAACAAACATATTATATACAGTATATATATATATATATATATATATAAACCTAGATAACAAACAAAACAAAATTACTAAACTGACTGAAAAACATATATTTCGCCATTTTTTGCTGTCAGCTGAAAGAGAAAATAGGCTAAATATTTGGGGCTGAAAAGATGAAAAGAAACCTCAACTTTTGGACAAGAGAAACTTGGACATTGAGAAGATGCTGCAGGCATGTGACATGATCCAGGTTGAAACATACTGGATGTAACACAAATGGCTGCTGATTTCAAGCCGATGAGATGCACACACTCTGTCTAACGTGTGATGAGAGACTTTAGAATCACTGACAGCAGGTGTTGAGTCGAGTTTAACCCTCTTACCACTAAAACTCGGTCCTATGAGGGCACAAGCCGTCAAACTGACAAACGTGTGAGTGTTTGTTCTCATTCGAGACGTTTCTGTGTGTCGTCTGCCTCTCTGAGGATGAGACTGCAACCTGATCTCTCTCTCAGATACGTCTCATCAGAGTCAGCCTGCTGTATACACAAGCTCACGCTTAATAAACCCTCATGCGAAACTAATTTTCTGTCTATTTGTCCAATGCACTGAGGCCTTGGGATAGAGTTTCCAATCTAGGCCATTTTCAGCCGAGCCGAGCCGAGGGGGGAATATAGCCATTTCCCAGCGCTCGTGTTCTCTCTCTCTCTCTCACACACACACACACACACACAGGTTTGTTTTTGTGAAAAGTGACATCCCATAGGCGTAATGGTTTTTATACTGTACAAACTGTATGTGCTATTGCCCTACACCAACCCTACCCC
>NW_015650351.1:286760-288101 GCF_001515625.1 Sinocyclocheilus rhinocerous
GCAAAAATGGCTTGTTCAGAAATCATCACAACTACAAATTTGATTGTGTTGTTATCATTTCGCATGCAAAGGGAGCAGCCAATCATAAGACAGTTCATTTGCATATAGAAGGTAGAGTGAAACATTTTCCCTTTTGTGCACAAAACCTTAATAAAAAGAAAATTACAGGGCATAACCTCATGAATCTGAACATCCCGCTCCCGCTGTTTGTTTTTTTCCACAGTCTAAACAGTCCACAGCTACATTTCTCATGTTTTTTGCTCACATTCTCGCAGCTCTGATGTCCATTATTGATGTTGATATGTGACTCGCCTCAGAAACAGACGCCATTAGATCATTAATCAGTACATCCTGGTGATTTCATGCAGTTTCTCATTCTGCCAGTCTGTGTGAGTTTTGTCTGTATATGTTCTGGCTTACAATTTCTGTGGACCTGCTTGTGTGAACTTGCATCAGTTCAGTTAGTGTTGATGCTGCTGGCACCTCTGCTTTGCAATGAAACAGCTTAATAAACATATTAAGTAATGTCTTAAAATACAGAGAGCATAGCATGAGGGTTAGGGGACAGAACATATCATTAGTTCAGTATACAAAAAATAGAAGTCAATGCAAAGTCTCACCGTGATAGAAAAACAAAGCCGCTTGTGTTGATTGATAGACTGTCTTTTGGGATTTATGGATCGTTACACAAACTGATCATTCAACGGCTGATTAAAAGCCAATACATTTCAACCTGCAGTATGCTGTTAAATGACATCAGGGCCCTTTCCTGAACTCAGACTGATCCTAAATCAACATGACGTCTGAATTATTTGATTATAGTCAGAGATTAGTCTGTCTTTGATTGATGCAGATTTTAAGCCTATTTTAAAACTGTACCGTGGTTACTATGATATCACCAAAATATTATATTTAGTTACTACTGTAAAATCATAATAAATGAATCCTGGATTTTCTTTAAATAATGTCAGACTCTGCTGAATCCTCCTGTCATTTTGTTTTATTTTTCGATGACTGGTGGATAATACTAGGCTATAGCAGTCTTATTGTGGTAACAGTATCTGTATATAGTGTTCTGGGAAACTATACTGTAGTTACCATGGTATTTTTTTTTCTTTGTAAAGGATCATTTACACAAATATAAACTGAATGTACAGTATTGCCCTGAAAGGCATTTTTGAAGATAATAAACAAATAATAAATAAATACAATACAATACAATATAACATTATTTCAATATTACAAATAATAATATTATTTTTTTTTTAATTCTCACATATGTATTCTGCCTTATTCCAATAAACAAATAAATTAATTAATTCAATAATAATAATACTTACT
>NW_015650351.1:288923-294063 GCF_001515625.1 Sinocyclocheilus rhinocerous
TTAGGTCCCCACGGTGACACAAGTCCCCATGAGTTGGTGTGTATTCAGGTTTAAGTCGCCACCAATATAGAAAAACGTACACACACACACACACAGGTTTGTTTTTGTGAAAAGTGGGGACTCTCCATAGGCGTAATGGTTTTTCTACTGTACAGACCGTATGTTCTATTGCCCTACACCAACCCTACCCCTAAACCTACCCCTCACAGGAAACTTTGTGCTATTTCAGATTTTCAATACACTCCATTCTGTGTGATTTATATGCGATTTGAAAAGTGGGGACATGGGGTAATGTCCTGAAAAGTCACCTTCTCCTTGTAATACCTATGTCATACCCTTGTCATTATACAAATTTATTTGTCACAAAAACGCGCACACACACACACACACACACACACACACAAAGACAGACTCACATTCCCACCATTTACCAATTGCGACATGAAGTTATCAGCATCAAATTCTGTCTTTGCTGAAAATGAAAATACCGTACGAAATGACAAAGTTAATCTAAACATGCAGGATTTTTAACCAATCAGATATTATTGTGGGCGTGGCTACTAAACATATAAAAATTACAAAGGCCAGAAATATATTCCATGCAAGCATGCAAAAAAAAATGCATTGTCATAACATGAAATTTTATCAGTAAACCGTAAACACTGAATATTTGGGAGGAGCAAAAAAAGAAAAAAAAACTGAGTGTATTTATTTATTCACGAGATATATCAATATCTATATGTGTGTGTGTGTATCTGGTGAATAAATACATTAAATGATGCAATAAATTCAAATGACTACTACTACTACTACTAATAATAATAAATTTATATAAAATTAATAACATAAATCATCATAAATACAAAATAAACAAATGATTAATATATTAATTAAACAGGGTATCATGTAATTAATTTGATCGAGCCTTTCAATTGTCAGACCTAATTATTTCCTTTTAAATTATTTGTTATTAATAAAATAACAAATAAATGATTTTAATTGTTATATTGAAATGTATCAAATAAATACATTAACTGAAATACAAAGCAATAAACTCATCATCATCATCATCATCTTTATAAATAGTAAACAAATAAATTATTACATTAATTAAACAACATATCATGTAATTTTATTTTGATTACATTTTTTTAATGTCCTAAATATTTATTATTAAATATTATAAAATAAATAAATAAATAAATAAATACTGGGTATTTAATATGTGCGGTGTAGGATTCTGAACCAATCAGATGTCATGTGGGTGTGGCTACAGAATGTAGCAGAGTTACAAAGGCCTGAAATGTATTCCATGCTAGTACAAAAAGAAAAATGCATTGTCATAATGTGCATTTTTATTATTGTAGCAGTAAAATCATGGGGTGGATTTCCATCAAATGAATGTGTCAGGAAATCTGATCAGTTATTATCTTATTTTTTAAGGCAACAAATATGTTCTATAATATCAGTAGTTGACATGAAAGTAAAACAGACGACAATTTTACAACAATTTACCAATGCTGAGAATGAAATGCGCACTTGCATTGCATTATAAATTGTGTATTGACACATTTCAGAACACACTGAGTGAAACTGAGCATCAAAAGCATCCACATTTGCTACTAACGTATCTGTGGGCTCTAAGCGTTTGGAAAGCATTTATGGTAACAGCCGTCTGTTTGCACAGAGCTTGCTTTAGTATCTGTGCATGTGCGAGAGCCTCGCGCCTCAAACCCCAAACACCTTGCTTCCGCAGCATAAACAAACCCCTGATTTCCTGCCGCCGCTGAGTTTGGTGAAGCTGTGCCGGTCAGCGGACGGCGTTAGCGACATGTGTTCTGTGCAGATCGCGGCTCGTGTCCAAAGCAAATATTTGGAAAAGGAACAGGATTCTGGTGAAACCCGGAGCAGAGCTCATGCTATTTGCACTTAAAACATTTCTTTAAAAACCTCCTGAGAGGATTCCTGTGCTGAAGAATTACCTCTCTCTCTCTCTCTTTCCTTCTCTTATTCCTCGTCCTCTATTCCTTCCCTTTTCTCACTCTTTCCTTCCTCTGTGACTCGCTGAATGTTCAAGACGATCAGTAGATTATGAGGTTACTTCTCAATCTTCCAGCAGTACTTTTTTTATGGCTTTCTATTTAAGATACTTTTGAGAATTTTATTTTAGCACATATCTATCTATCTATCTATCTATCTATCTATCTATCTATCGGCTGTCCACCAACGTTTACCGTCCAACCTGACAGAACTGGAGAGGATTTGCAAGGAGGAATGGCAGAGGATCCCCAAATCCATGTGTGAAAAACTTGTTGCATCTTTCCCAATAAGACTCATGGCTGTATTAGATCAAGAGGGTGCTTCTACTAAATACTGAGCATTTTTCAGTTTTTCTTTTTTAATAAATCTGCAAAGATGTCAACAATTCTGTGTTTTTCTGTCAATATGGGGTGCTGTGTGTACATTAATGAGGAAAAAAAATTAACTTAAATGATTTTAGCAAATGGCTGCAATATAACAAAGAGTGAAAAATTTAAGGGGGTCTGAATACTTTCCGTACCCACTGTATATATTCTGTATATTATGTTATCACTATTTAATAATAGTGATAATAATAATAATAATAATAACTATTTAATAATATTATATAGTATTTTAATACAATACCTCACATTCCATTATTTTATTTATAATTTTAAATAATATTTAAAAAAATATTTAAAGGTCACTTTTTCTTACTTTTAGCTCATTTGAAGTTAATTTATATATGTAATTAAATGTAAAATTCATTGAATAGTAATTTTAATGAGCCTTAATGATCTAAATTATCCCAAATTTTCCTTTAGTATATTTAATATTTGTCTCAAATATGAATTTAATATTAATATTTATTTTTATAAACTAAAAAAAAAAAAAACCCGTGAAATCTGAAAACGTGGTGACATTGTTTATTGATAAAGTTTGGAGAAAGTTGTCCAAACAGTATAAAACATATCATACCAATGTATTCCCCAAAAAAATAAAAAATAAAAAAAAATTCTAAACTATATTACACCATTTTAAATGTTCACATTGTGTGACAACATAAATAATTGCATCATTAATTTTGCGTTTTGATAATAAAAAAAGAGCAAAATGGGAGTCGGTTCTCGAATTCAACTGTCATTCGGATAACAATCAGATTGCTTCGAGCTCTGCCAGAGAAAACCTCAATATTCGAAAATGTGTTTCAAAAACTGGCAGAAAGGACCTTTAAATGTCTATGAAGGTCTGAAATAGCAGTGTTCTGCACGAGTAAAACCCACATAACCCACACAAACACTCTGATCACAGCAAAGCAGCTATTTCACATCTTCATTGGACTTCAGTTCGACGTGCCGGACATCTGTTTTGAGTTAAAGCGCCGAGGTCAGTATAAGACTGTAACCTGATGTAAATCTCCCACACAAACACACACATTCCCCTCAGATTGATACAACTGACCTGCAACGGCTGGGCATACGAGCCACCGAATGTCAAAAATGTGAGCTCACGCGGTCTGAAAATACAATTAATACCACAGAACCGTGTGCTCAGCAGTCACAGCCCAAATCTGACGGATTTATCGCCCTCTTCTATCGGCTAACCGCACAAACCGCGTGGTTTTGACACGGAGGATAGAGTGACACATTCTGGGCCTCAGTCGCGGTCGGTTTGGAGTTTGATTAGACACGCCTGAGTATCAACCGTTAGAAGTTGGGTTCCAGCAATAATGTTTGTTTGTCTAGAGTGGGACGAAGTCCTGAGAGGATGCAGATCATCACACACGCTTCATTTGTTTGTCCCAAACGTAAAGCAGCGATGGCTTACCCAGGCAGTTGTGTCCATCGTGGGCCAAGCGAAAGCCGTCGTAGCACGTGCATCTGTAGTTTCCGGGGATGTTGATGCACTCGTGAACGCATCCTCCATTATATTCACTGGCACACTCATCGATATCTGCAAGAACAGTCACATTAAAAATTAAAGAGTTGATATCATAGATAACTGTTGCTCTTTTGAAGCCAAAAGATTTGGGGTCTTCATACTTTTATTTAGGAAGGCTGCATTAAATTGATCAAAAGTGACAGTAAAGGCATTTAGAATGTTACAAAAGATTTATATTTCAAATAAATGCTGTTCTTTTGAACATTCTATTCAGCAAAGAATCCTGAAAAGAAAAATGTATCACGGTTTTCAAAAAAATATGAAGCGGAGCAACTGTTTTCAACATTGATAATAATCAGAAATGTTTCTTGAGCAGCAAATCAGCATATTAGAATGATTTCTGAAGATCATGTGACACTGAAGACTGGAGTAATGATGCTGAAAATTCAGCTTTGATCACTGGAATAAATCACATATTACAATACATCCGCAGAGAAAACAGTTATTTTAAATTGTAATAATATTTCACAATTTAACTGATTTCACAGATTTTTTTAACCAAATAAATTCAGCTTTGGTGAGCATAAGAGACTCTTTCAAAAACATTAACAAAATCTTACCAACTACAAACTTTTGAATGCTGGCATGTATACATTTAAATATTAATATACACAAACATAATCAGATTGTTATATATTATATTATTTGCAGTCTGCTTAGATTGCCCTGCAGTGTGACAACAGTCTAAATCTATGCATAGCTATACAGAGACAGACAGACAGACAGATACAGACAGACAGACAGACAGACAGACACAAAATCTTACTACAAACTTTTGAATGCTGGCATGTATACATTTAAATATTAATATACACAAACATAATCAGATTGTTATATATTATATTATTTGCAGTCTGCTTAGATTGCCCTGCAGTGTGACAACAGTCTAAATCTATCTATAGCTATACAGAGACAGACAGACAGACAGATACAGACAGACAGACAGACAGACAGACAGATAGATAGATAGATAGATAGATAGATAGATAGACAGACAGACAGACAGACAGATAGATACAGACAGACACAGACAGATACAGACAGACAGAGACAGACACAGACAGACAGACAGACAGACAGACAGACAGATATAGACAGACAGACACAGACAGACAGACAGACAGAGAGACATATAGATAGATATACAGACAGACAGACAGACAGACAGACAGACAGA
>NW_015650351.1:297419-301501 GCF_001515625.1 Sinocyclocheilus rhinocerous
ACAGACAGACAGACAGACAGACAGACAGACAGACAGATACAGACAGACAGACAGATACAGACAGACAGACAGATATAGAGAGACAGACAGACAGACAGACAGACAGATACAGACAGATAGATAGATACAGACAGACAGACAGACAGACAGACAGATACAGACAGACAGACACAGACAGACAGACAGACAGACACAGACAGACAGATAGACAGACGGATAGACAGATATGCACTTTTGCATATCAACACCTAATCAGTATTCAACAACTTTTGCGAGGAGTTTAGCCAATAACAACAGAGGTCATTTACATCTTCTTAAAGGTACAGTATCAAAACAGGCTGTTTATTTCTGAGGTCCTTGAAAAAACATTTTTGCTGATGAAACCTTGACTAACATTTTAAGTTGATTTCAAAAAGAGTAGAATATCACCCATTTAAAATGCATCTGCTCAAACATCTTTAGTTTGTTCCTAATTTATTTATTTAGCTCAATACGAGCTTCTGTGTGCCGGTAACTGCGGTGATTATAGTGAATTATGCCTCATGTTTGGATGGCGAGAGCAGCTGAATAAACATCTCCGAGCTGGAGAGAGAAGTGGATGTCTGTGGAGGGGGACGCAGGCCATCCCCTCTTATTTGACGCCCAATTGAGCACTAATTACCCAGACTCCTCTGCTTTGCTTTGTAGTTGTCTGGGCTAAGGGAGTACGGAGAGAGACGCTCGCCGTCTGGAGTACAGCGCTTTATTTGTCTTCATTCCTGAATGCTTTTTATCCCACCTCCAACACAGTACAAAGTCTTTGCACTTTTGCTTTTTATTTCGGTTCTGCGCCAGCTTCACTCCGTCGAATTACAAGCTATTTTACCTCGGCTAATGCATCTCCATATGAGGCCGAGCGATCTACGGCACAGGCAATTTCGAGAAGTGGAGGAAAAAAGTGTTTTGCACTATTTATTATGGTCGTATTGTTTACAGGTCATTCGTTTCAAGCTGAGGAGATTGCAGATGTGGAATAAACGTTCATTCTGCATCCAAGAGCCATAATAAATAGCCTATTAAGACTCGGATGATGGACTTTACTGTGTACATATTGATTGAACGATGCAAAATGAACCTGCAAACATCTAGAACTGTCTGCATGGATGGACTTTGCTGAAAAGACCAACAATTGATTAAGGCTGGTTTAGGATTTACATAACTTAGACAGCAGCGTCTATCAGTGATATACTTAATATAAAATTAAGTTTATTTTGTAATAATTTTTAAAGATAAAATGCAATATTTGACCTTTTAATATGCAAATTTAATTTGCCACACCACATGACAATTTAAACTGCAAACAAGCTAAAAGCAAGTAATGATGACCTTACAATATTTTATTAAAATATTATAAAATAGTATATATATCTTGTATAATATTTTTGTGCAGTTTTTTATTATTGACAGACAAAATGCAATATTTATACATTGAACATGTGTGTAATATTCATTTGTCATAGGACAATTAAAATGTAATCCAAATAAGCTAAAATCACGACGTTCAAGTATTCTATTAAAATAAGATATAATATTATAATTTTTTATTTGTTTATATTTTTATTTTATACTATTATTTTTTACATTTTATTAAGAGAGAAATTTGAATATTTGTACATTGTCCTGCAGTATGATAAATTAATGTACATTTATTTAATTTAAGCAAACTGCAAATAAACTAGAAGCAAGTGATTGTGACCTTAAAATATTTTATAATATTATAAAATAGTATATATATCTTGCATAATACTTTTATGTATTTTTTTAAATAATTTTAATACAAACTTCTAAAACAAAATGGAATATTCGTATATTGAATATGAATATGTGTGAAAAATTCATTTGTCACACCGCAGAACAACTTTAATGAAATGCAAATAAACTAAAAGCAGGAAATGGTAAGCAAAAATATTCCATTAAAATATTAATATTATAAAATAGCATATATAGGATATCTTGTATAATATTTTCATGCATTTTTGATTGAGAGACAAAATGCAATTATTTGCATAATGAAAATGTGAAAAATTCATTAATCACACCACATGACAATTTAACCGAACTGCAAATGAGCTAAAAGCAATAAGCTAACAGCAAAAATGCATTTTGTATGTAATTACATTATTATTATATTTACATACAAGTATACACAGCCAGTCAAAAGTTGTTAACATATTTGACCGCATTTATGTTCCTCATGATCTTAAAAACCTTTTGATGTAAAGCTTTATGCATAAATGCATGAAATTAGTTTTGAAGATCTGTAAACAGTGCCTAAATATAAATATAAAAAGACATAAAGACATAAAACCCTTGCTGGTTAAGCTAGTTAAGAAGTGTGACCAGCCAAATAGGCAAGCGCTGCTTTCTCAAGGCTCAGGCATGTTATTTACCCCAAACCCACGTTATTTGTAGCAAATAGCTATCAAGAGTTTTGCAATAGCTTTCAGAGGATTAGGATCCGGTTCTGCTGCTTGTCTTTTTGCACGTGGTGAAGTATATTTGAACAGCGATGCTCATATCTCCCCAGCGCACATTTGTGTTTCCACACCATATCAAGGGCTTTACGCCACTGATCCCGGTTCAGTCAGGAGTGCCGTTTTAACGCAGCGCAAACATTCCAGAACTCATTCACTTTCCAATGTTTTGCCTGGGCTTACGATGTTTGTATCCAGAAAGGATCACATTGGCTAAGTGGGTCCAAAAGCAGCATACACCTCTCCAAATACAACTGAGCTGCAAAAACGTCCCCTAAAGGCAAACGGCCACTAGAAAACAAGACACGACCACATCTTTGTGCAGTACAGTTAGAATAGCATCTGTGTGCTGAAAACCACGAACACTGATGAATTAACTGTCCTAAAGAAACAAAATGCCAAATGAATGTAATGATGAACGTACGATGCAAGTAAGAGATACATTCTCTCTACAGTGTAGACAGCCTCAGTGATTATAACAAGTTTTTTTTTTTTTTTTTGAAAGAGCTTAAACTCATAACAGATAGACGATGGTAAATAATCTTTGGTCCCTTTCTGTATATAATATACACATCTATACAGAGCTGGGTAGTAACTGATTACATGTAATCTGGATTATGTAATCAAATTCCAAAAATTAAGTACTTGTAATTAGATTACATTTTAAAATACTTGTAATCCGACTACAGTTTCTTTTTTAATGATTACATGATTACATATTATCAACATAATAGCAATTTATTTATTCTCTTTAATTCTTCTTTGTCATCTTTTAAATTTCTAAAATAGCCTATACTGCTTATATACATTTCAGTTCGTTAATTTTTATTTCAATTGTCATTCAGTGGGTTATTTAACTATGTATTACTATGTCTTTGGAAGGCTTTTGTCTTTCAAACACATTGAAATGCATAAATTCACATAATTTCATATACATGTGATGCAGGGATTCCCAAACTTAAAATTTTTAATTAAATGTTCGCGTTAGCTTAACAAGTGATTAACATGTAAAATATAAATCTGCCAGTTTCGCTTAATTCAACTTTGCATTTCTTAACTTAACTGATTACCTCAAATTGTTTGAATTTTGCTAGCTTATTCGGGTTTACACTGACTATAACAACCAATGTGAGGTCTTGATTTTCTAATTCGTAAAATGCATTAAATGAATTCATAAACAGTTTGTCTTGTCTGTGTAGCCAGAATATGACATGCTGTTTCACAAAAGCATTGTTACAGTATATTTTCTAATAATTAACCTTAACAGTCATTATTACTATAATGCAATTAAAGTATTTTTTCCCCAAAATATTGCAGTTCTACAGTGTAATAAATTCCTGTTTTATTTAATAATTTATATATTTATAATTTATAACAATTTATATTTTTACTGTAGGCTTTTTACATTATGCAATTGTTGTGTAAATACACATATTCCGCCTTTAAATGGCAATTAAACAGTCAGTGTAAATAAACATGATCGTTTCAGTTCATTGCTGTGTAAAGATCACTGTTGTTGTTCAAATTTTACAGGCGACAGTCCAGAGTATTTTGATTGATTGGAGTAAC
>NW_015650351.1:303023-333491 GCF_001515625.1 Sinocyclocheilus rhinocerous
ACAGACAGACAGACACAGACAGACAGATAGACAGACGGATAGACAGATATGCACTTTTGCATATCAACACCTAATCAGTATTCAACAACTTTTGCGAGGAGTTTAGCCAATAACAACAGAGGTCATTTACATCTTCTTAAAGGTACAGTATCAAAACAGGCTGTTTATTTCTGAGGTCCTTGAAAAAACATTTTTGCTGATGAAACCTTGACTAACATTTTAAGTTGATTTCAAAAAGAGTAGAATATCACCCATTTAAAATGCATCTGCTCAAACATCTTTAGTTTGTTCCTAATTTATTTATTTAGCTCAATACGAGCTTCTGTGTGCCGGTAACTGCGGTGATTATAGTGAATTATGCCTCATGTTTGGATGGCGAGAGCAGCTGAATAAACATCTCCGAGCTGGAGAGAGAAGTGGATGTCTGTGGAGGGGGACGCAGGCCATCCCCTCTTATTTGACGCCCAATTGAGCACTAATTACCCAGACTCCTCTGCTTTGCTTTGTAGTTGTCTGGGCTAAGGGAGTACGGAGAGAGACGCTCGCCGTCTGGAGTACAGCGCTTTATTTGTCTTCATTCCTGAATGCTTTTTATCCCACCTCCAACACAGTACAAAGTCTTTGCACTTTTGCTTTTTATTTCGGTTCTGCGCCAGCTTCACTCCGTCGAATTACAAGCTATTTTACCTCGGCTAATGCATCTCCATATGAGGCCGAGCGATCTACGGCACAGGCAATTTCGAGAAGTGGAGGAAAAAAGTGTTTTGCACTATTTATTATGGTCGTATTGTTTACAGGTCATTCGTTTCAAGCTGAGGAGATTGCAGATGTGGAATAAACGTTCATTCTGCATCCAAGAGCCATAATAAATAGCCTATTAAGACTCGGATGATGGACTTTACTGTGTACATATTGATTGAACGATGCAAAATGAACCTGCAAACATCTAGAACTGTCTGCATGGATGGACTTTGCTGAAAAGACCAACAATTGATTAAGGCTGGTTTAGGATTTACATAACTTAGACAGCAGCGTCTATCAGTGATATACTTAATATAAAATTAAGTTTATTTTGTAATAATTTTTAAAGATAAAATGCAATATTTGACCTTTTAATATGCAAATTTAATTTGCCACACCACATGACAATTTAAACTGCAAACAAGCTAAAAGCAAGTAATGATGACCTTACAATATTTTATTAAAATATTATAAAATAGTATATATATCTTGTATAATATTTTTGTGCAGTTTTTTATTATTGACAGACAAAATGCAATATTTATACATTGAACATGTGTGTAATATTCATTTGTCATAGGACAATTAAAATGTAATCCAAATAAGCTAAAATCACGACGTTCAAGTATTCTATTAAAATAAGATATAATATTATAATTTTTTATTTGTTTATATTTTTATTTTATACTATTATTTTTTACATTTTATTAAGAGAGAAATTTGAATATTTGTACATTGTCCTGCAGTATGATAAATTAATGTACATTTATTTAATTTAAGCAAACTGCAAATAAACTAGAAGCAAGTGATTGTGACCTTAAAATATTTTATAATATTATAAAATAGTATATATATCTTGCATAATACTTTTATGTATTTTTTTAAATAATTTTAATACAAACTTCTAAAACAAAATGGAATATTCGTATATTGAATATGAATATGTGTGAAAAATTCATTTGTCACACCGCAGAACAACTTTAATGAAATGCAAATAAACTAAAAGCAGGAAATGGTAAGCAAAAATATTCCATTAAAATATTAATATTATAAAATAGCATATATAGGATATCTTGTATAATATTTTCATGCATTTTTGATTGAGAGACAAAATGCAATTATTTGCATAATGAAAATGTGAAAAATTCATTAATCACACCACATGACAATTTAACCGAACTGCAAATGAGCTAAAAGCAATAAGCTAACAGCAAAAATGCATTTTGTATGTAATTACATTATTATTATATTTACATACAAGTATACACAGCCAGTCAAAAGTTGTTAACATATTTGACCGCATTTATGTTCCTCATGATCTTAAAAACCTTTTGATGTAAAGCTTTATGCATAAATGCATGAAATTAGTTTTGAAGATCTGTAAACAGTGCCTAAATATAAATATAAAAAGACATAAAGACATAAAACCCTTGCTGGTTAAGCTAGTTAAGAAGTGTGACCAGCCAAATAGGCAAGCGCTGCTTTCTCAAGGCTCAGGCATGTTATTTACCCCAAACCCACGTTATTTGTAGCAAATAGCTATCAAGAGTTTTGCAATAGCTTTCAGAGGATTAGGATCCGGTTCTGCTGCTTGTCTTTTTGCACGTGGTGAAGTATATTTGAACAGCGATGCTCATATCTCCCCAGCGCACATTTGTGTTTCCACACCATATCAAGGGCTTTACGCCACTGATCCCGGTTCAGTCAGGAGTGCCGTTTTAACGCAGCGCAAACATTCCAGAACTCATTCACTTTCCAATGTTTTGCCTGGGCTTACGATGTTTGTATCCAGAAAGGATCACATTGGCTAAGTGGGTCCAAAAGCAGCATACACCTCTCCAAATACAACTGAGCTGCAAAAACGTCCCCTAAAGGCAAACGGCCACTAGAAAACAAGACACGACCACATCTTTGTGCAGTACAGTTAGAATAGCATCTGTGTGCTGAAAACCACGAACACTGATGAATTAACTGTCCTAAAGAAACAAAATGCCAAATGAATGTAATGATGAACGTACGATGCAAGTAAGAGATACATTCTCTCTACAGTGTAGACAGCCTCAGTGATTATAACAAGTTTTTTTTTTTTTTTTGAAAGAGCTTAAACTCATAACAGATAGACGATGGTAAATAATCTTTGGTCCCTTTCTGTATATAATATACACATCTATACAGAGCTGGGTAGTAACTGATTACATGTAATCTGGATTATGTAATCAAATTCCAAAAATTAAGTACTTGTAATTAGATTACATTTTAAAATACTTGTAATCCGACTACAGTTTCTTTTTTAATGATTACATGATTACATATTATCAACATAATAGCAATTTATTTATTCTCTTTAATTCTTCTTTGTCATCTTTTAAATTTCTAAAATAGCCTATACTGCTTATATACATTTCAGTTCGTTAATTTTTATTTCAATTGTCATTCAGTGGGTTATTTAACTATGTATTACTATGTCTTTGGAAGGCTTTTGTCTTTCAAACACATTGAAATGCATAAATTCACATAATTTCATATACATGTGATGCAGGGATTCCCAAACTTAAAATTTTTAATTAAATGTTCGCGTTAGCTTAACAAGTGATTAACATGTAAAATATAAATCTGCCAGTTTCGCTTAATTCAACTTTGCATTTCTTAACTTAACTGATTACCTCAAATTGTTTGAATTTTGCTAGCTTATTCGGGTTTACACTGACTATAACAACCAATGTGAGGTCTTGATTTTCTAATTCGTAAAATGCATTAAATGAATTCATAAACAGTTTGTCTTGTCTGTGTAGCCAGAATATGACATGCTGTTTCACAAAAGCATTGTTACAGTATATTTTCTAATAATTAACCTTAACAGTCATTATTACTATAATGCAATTAAAGTATTTTTTCCCCAAAATATTGCAGTTCTACAGTGTAATAAATTCCTGTTTTATTTAATAATTTATATATTTATAATTTATAACAATTTATATTTTTACTGTAGGCTTTTTACATTATGCAATTGTTGTGTAAATACACATATTCCGCCTTTAAATGGCAATTAAACAGTCAGTGTAAATAAACATGATCGTTTCAGTTCATTGCTGTGTAAAGATCACTGTTGTTGTTCAAATTTTACAGGCGACAGTCCAGAGTATTTTGATTGATTGGAGTAACATGTTAAAAATAAAGGGGTCATAAACTGCTTTTGTTTTTTATGTTGTACTATTCTCTGAGGTTCACTTATAATGTTATCAAAATTTTTACATCAAAAAACATAATTTAGAAGAAGTAAGCTATTTTCTGTCCAGTTTTTAACCCCCCTCATCAGAACGCTCTGTTTGAGTAGCTGTGGAGGATTGTAGACTCAGAAGTAAACACCCAGTGCACAGTTGTGTATGTTTGACAGCATGCATTCATTCCTCATAGATGGATGCTGCTGTGATTTAGGTCAAAAACTCATAAATACTCATATCAAACGATCTGTAATAACAGACAAAGCAATAGTGATCACATAATAAAAACAGTTATTCACACTTGTGTTGCAACATTACTGTTGGATCCTATATAATCGGCACAGTCCCGTGTCGAATAGTGCCTTGTTTGTAAATGAATCCGTGGTAAAATGAAGTGAACAAAGGACCAAGATCTTCATTAAAAATAAAGTTTATTCACTCTTTCCTAACGTTGGGATCAGAAGGAAGGAAACGCAAACACTGAACAGGGTCTTCTTGTTCTCAGAGCATCTTTATCGTTTGGTTTCTGCGTAGACCTGCGCGTTCGCCTCTCTCTCAAACACTACATGTGCAAAAAGGTGGGCGGGGCTAAACAGGCAGTGATGTAGAATCGGTGGGTGGGGCTAAACAGGCAGTGATGTAGAATCGGTGGGCGGGGCTAAACAGGCAGTGATGTAGAATCAGCAGGCGGGGCTAAACAGGCAGCGATGTAGAAGCAGGTGTTGATCATCTTCTGTGGAGGCAGCACTTATCCACACTATTACATCATAGAGTAGAACATTCCACAAGCTGTCGTTTTGGCAGACTGCCTTCAATATAAACTGTTTTTAGACAAACAAGAAAGTTTTGAGTTCTGAAACTTACAGGATATTTTTATATTACAATGACCTCTTATATGTTAAAAGATCAAGGGAATTTTGATTTCTCAGTTCATGACCCCTTTAAATATTTGACATAAAAGACAACAAAGATACGTTTAATGAGGTAATTATAAAAATTGCCCTTATGAAGGAAAAAATGCCCCTTGAAATCAATTCCAGAAATAGAAATAGAAAAATGAATTTCTGGCCCTGCATTGATGTGATTGGGACTGTGCTGTAATTACCAGTCCAAGTCCAAGTTATCGGTAACGTGTAAGATATTTCATGCTCTATTTCACGTCCAAAGGGTAAAGAGTTGAGTCTGTCATCTTTTTAATCTTGCATTTGAACACCTATTTCCCTTCCCTTAGGGAAGTCTGAAAAT
The DNA here is from genome assembly GCF_001515625.1 of Sinocyclocheilus rhinocerous. Taxonomy (NCBI): domain Eukaryota; kingdom Metazoa; phylum Chordata; class Actinopteri; order Cypriniformes; family Cyprinidae; genus Sinocyclocheilus; species Sinocyclocheilus rhinocerous. The sequence goes on from NW_015650351.1 coordinate 308,231, forward strand.
GAAACCAAGGAACTGCAGAAATAAGACATGGAGAAGAAACCTTGAAGTGTCTACACACACACACACACACACACACACACACACACACGCACACACACACACACACAGAGAGTATCGACCAGAGTGATCTTATTATAGACTATAGTACATGGCAAAAACAACCGTTTCTTAATCAGTAATCTTGTCTTGTTTCCAAAGAAAAAATATCTGACCATGCTTAAACAAGATAAATATATTTGAGAAGCATAAGATATTAAGATTTGAATCACGTTTATTTTACTTTCCCCACTGGCAAATTGTTTTCTTATGGTTTAAACCTCAAGTTTGGCTAGATTTGTGCTTGGAAAAAAGAGAAACAGTTTGCTAGTGGGGTAAGAAATATAAATTTAATCCCAAAATTAGTACTGTCAATCATTTTATAAAAATCTAATTAATTACATGATATGCCATTTAATTCAGTGAATTAATTGCATATGAGTAATTAAAACCATTCACTATTGTGGCAGACAAAACCTAGAGTTGAGTCTAACAATCTAATTGAAGTAGACTTGTTTTGCATTCTTTTTAAAGGGGTCATATGATGCGATTTCAATTTTTCCTTTCTCCTTGGAGTGTTACAAGCTCTTGGTGCATAAAGAAGATCTGTAAAGTTGCAAAGACTAAAATCTCAAATCCAAAGAGATATTCTTTATAAGCCGCCATGTCGTGAAGGCGCTGTGTGATTCGTTGTGAAAGCGAAACTACTTTGTTTGGCCTTCCAAAAGAGGACGATATCTGCTTTGTCATGCCTGGAGTTGATCCGTGCTGGTTGCTGAGGAAATACAACACCTTTGGGCTGTGGATCACCACGGGGTCGTCACATATGGTTGCCGCAAGCCCTCCGGACGCTCCTTCGAATCCGCCGCCTCTGCTCACTCTAGCCCTCCGGCCGTTCCTCACTTTATCCCCCGGCCTCTGCTCACTCAAGGCCGCCATGTGTGACGCTGTTTCGTTGTGAAAGCGAAACTACTTTGTTTGGCCTTCCAACAATGGACACAACGCGAGTTTTGAGCAGAGTAGAGTAGGCTTGTTGTTTGTCGTTTCTCCGATCACAAATGCAGACATGGTTTAGTCAGAGCACACCTCGCTTTTTCAGACCAATGAGCTTTGTAAAAATCGACATGTTTCAGAAAGGCGGGGCATAGAGGAGAAACAATAATGTACAGTATGTGGAAAAAAATGTGTTTTTTGAACCTTAAACCGCATAAACACATTTCATTACACCAAATACACAAAACAATGTTCTTTTTAGCAGCATCATATGACCCCTTTAATACTTAATTGCACTAAATGAACTTCTTAAATTGATAGGCATATTAAATATATATTCTCCTATGCAGTTTGATCTCAGACACGTTTATCTTGTTTTAAATCTATGCAATTTTAATGTGTGTAGCTTGGAAACTGTATTTAATTTTATTATGTCTATTGTCTATTGTTAGTTTATAATGCCTGTTCCTGGTTTTTGCATATTAATGCTGCAAAAATGACAAGACGTAAGAAAAATACACTTGTTTTCCCTTTTAAATTGTTTATTTTCCTTGCCCCTATTTTTTTTCTTGTTTTAAGCATGAACACTTCATTTTGCTACATTTTTCAGAAAACAAGACTTAATATCTGAAGTTATTTTGATTCTCAAGTAAATGTATCTTGATTTAAGAATATTTAGACATTGTATTGTATTTCTGTTTAATGTCAGCTACTTAAATTTAACCAATTACTTCAGTAAATCAGAATATAGAACTCATAAGGCTGTAATATTATGACAAACACCATTGCTATCGATTGTTGCTCTTGATATTATAATAATGATTTTTAATGTTTGTTAATAGAATACATATAGAACGTAAAACGTCTGCACATCACATTATAGCTACACAGACAAACACGCCCAGTCTAGCGCAAGTTAACTAATGTTATAATCACTGAATCTGCAAAATGAGTCTCTTAATACTTACATCTTTTCTGCACTTCGTTGTTTATGATGACAATTGACGAGTACGCTTAAGTCAGTCAGAGAGTGCGCACTCAAACAAAACTCCGGCATTTTCAGCGTTGACTAATCTAAATGCCTCTGATTGACCATCGCATTCATAAGCTCAACAGAAATGCGTGTGATTGGTTAGAAGACTCAACGCTGTAAAAAAATAAATAAATCTGATGCACATGCACAGTTCTAAATGTCATTAATTGACACTTTTCACATTTCATTTTTATCGCGACAGCTGTAATAGATTAATTGTAATTATGCAGGGGCAATTTTTGCCCTTTTATCTTATATCTTAAACTTGTGGGGCATTTATGTTCATTTTTGTGGCATTTTTGCGGAAAGCCCCAGTTAATTTCCAACCCTGATTTTTGCATTAGACGTTAAATTTCAATAGGGCCTTTCGCACCGCTTTAGTTCCAGAACTAAATGTACAGTACTAAAGTACTGGGATGATTTTGCGCGAACTATTTCCCAGTACTATTTAAAGGGTTGCATTCGCACCGAGAGTGTGTACTAAGAAGTGACGTAAGCCGGTCGACAGCGACGTCATTTGTGCGCGGCGTTCAACAACAGAAACAAAGAAAAACAACATTAACAACAGGAGGATGGAAGACGCTGTGATCGGAGCTGTGTTTTTGTTGCGTCTCACGGGTTTCACAATAATGGACATGGAAAGTCGACGTATACGTAAAGCGATTGAAAGAACGGAAAGGAGGACTAAGAATCTCCAACGACAACTGACAGTGCTACAAGTGCCTGCACTTCAGCGTCCGTCCATCTATCGCTGTTCTCCATACTTGCGAAATAAGTTGACACAATGTTTACAGTATGTTTACACAGCGTTTTAAATAATGGCGGGTGAGGGCGTTTTCATACGCGTTTGGCCAATCAATGTCTACTTACGTCACGATTAGTACCAGTTGTGCTGGTTAGACCCTGCTCCGGAGTAGGAGCTAATTTGGTTCTCGAAAAAGGCAGTCCGGTACTAAAATCGCACCCAGTTCCGGCGGTGCGAAAACGCCAAAAAGTGGGTAGTTCCACAATTAGTTCTGGTACTATGAAAAGGTTCCCACGGTGCGAAAGGCCCTACTGACGTAAGGGTCTCACTTGGGAGCCCCAATCACCTCTGAGCATTACAAGAAATGGCCAATGACAATTGGCGAGTGGAATTTGCATCCCAAGCCACTATTCATACATACAAGTTGGCAGCATGCATCTACTCATTCAGGTTTGTGCTGAGGAGCCAAGAAGCATCCCGGCATTCAGCGCAGTTCACGGTTGTGGCATGAGAGATGTAACATCTCCGTTCCCTCCTTCAGGGAACGAGGGTTACATACGTAATCGAGACGTTCCCTATCAGTCAGTCATTATCGACGTTACGTCGACACTGAAGTTAGGGGTCCTGATGGAAAGCGCCACAACCAGAACTGTGTTACGAAAATTGAAGGTGCAGGTGCTGACAAGCAAGCGTGTTAGAACAGATGGACCTCAATCCATAACCTACCTAATGCCTTATAAGCCAGATCATTTATCAAATACACGGACATACCAGGGAAGCCGAAAAAAAATTTGTTCCGACACTCTCACAATTCTAGATTTCAGCAACCGTTTGGATGCAGAGACACATCTGAATAGGAATGTGAACACTAAGACTGGTTACAGCACTGTCTTGACCCGAGTTCGGGAGAACACAACAGGAACTGACAGTCAACAAATTGTCTAGGGAAGGCACAGGTTTACCAAAGGAAACCATATCATGGAAAAAAAACATACAGGATTACCAAGGGAATCTCATGTATGGAACCAAGTCCAGTAAAAGGGGGTGACTAATGGCATACAACCCAAATACTGGATGTGACAACAGACTCCTCCGCTGAATGCCACAGGGTGTTGGAGGAATCGACCAGGATTCACCAGATGGGAATGTACTGGAAGAAGATAAGCACACGTATCCTAACCAGAGGAATGGCACCGCAAGCAAGACACAGAGGCAGGCCTCCCACAAATTACCTGTTCATACCCAACACATGGGAGGAAACTGGCTCCACCTGGAGATTCTAAAACCTTACGAAGGTGCTCAGCCCGCAGCTCTGCAGATGTCTGCCAGAGAGGCACCGTGCACCAAATCCCATGAGGAGGCAACACTCCGAGTGGAATGACCTCTCACCCCAGGGAGCACAGCTCACCTTGAGATTGGTACACCAAGGCAATGGCATCCACTAGCCAGTGGGCCAACCTCTGCTTAGAGACAGCCTTCCCTTTCTGCTGTCCTCCAAAGCAAACAAAGAGCTGCTCAGAGCTTCTGAAGCTCTGGGTGCATTCCACGTAAATGCACAAAGCGCGAACAGGACACAGCAACACAACGGGTGGATCTGCCTCCTCCAAGGTGCAGCGCTTGTAAGTTCACCACATGGTCCTGGAAGAGAGTGGTCGGAACTTTGGGCACATAACCGGGCCTGGGCCTCATGATAACGTTAGAATTAGCCGGCCCAAACTCAAGGCACGATTCATTGATCAAAAATGCCTGCAGGTCCCCAACCCTGTATGATGTATGTGAGCGCGACCAAGTGGGAACGAGGCGTTATCTGGGAGTATTTAATCTCCTTGCGCCTCTCCCTGGATCCTGCGGAGAGATAGCAAGGGAAGCATGAGGAAGCAGAGCATCCTGCAACCACAACCTCTTGAGTGGCGATACACTGTGTCGAGACTGACAGTAAGGAAGCAGAGCGTCGCTCACAGACAGATCTCGACACATGAGACCCAGAGATGAAGGAAATTGCTCTTTTACTAAGAATGTGGGTTCCGCTGACCGAGGGGTGAGCGACTGAACAGGCATCAATGGTGGTGAATGCCCCCAGCCCAGTCCCAGATGTTAGTGGCCCCAAAAGAGCAACCCCTTCCATCTTCCATCAGGGTGTCAAGAAAGCGGACTTTGTCGGTGTCCCGCATCTCAGCCAGGTTCAGCCAGAGATGGCACTCCTGGACTACCATGGTAGACATCACCTGCCTAAAGGGACCGCGCCGGGACTTTCGCTGCCCAGAGGGTACTTACGTCACGATTAGTACCAGTTGTGCTGGTTAGACCCTTCTCCGGAGTAGGAGCTAATTTGGTTCTCGAAAAAGGCAGTCCGGTACTAAAATCGCACCCAGTTCCGGCGGTGCGAAAACGCCAAAAAGTGGGTAGTTCCACAATTAGTTCTGGTACTATGAAAAGGTTCCCGCGGTGCGAAAGGCCCTATTGATAAATTCACTAGTTTTATATAGAATTGTTCTATAGTCTATACAGTATTTAATGCAATTACATAAAAAGTAACTGTAATTAAATTACAAAAAAATTTGAGTAATCCCTTACTTTTTCAAGAGAAAATAATAATAATAATAATAATTACATTTATATAGCACTTTTCTGGGCACTCAAATCGCTTTACATAGAAGGGGGGAATCTAAGTATAAGTAATTCAGTTTTCAGTTACAGCAATCAAGCCTTTCTATTCTGAACTCATTTGTCCTGCATTTTTTTTTTCTCTTAGTAAGCGTTTCTCACCTTCACAGTGCTTTCCGTCGCCTTTGTATCCTGATTTGCAGATGCATTTGTATGACTTGAGGGTGTTCTGACAGATGGCATCCATACTGCAGCTGTCCAGGGCCTCGGCGCACTCGTCCACATCTGCTGAGAGAAAGGAAATCATGAGTCTTCGAGTCGCTATTTGGAGAAAAACCGACACATGTTTTCACCTCGGGCGAGTAAATAGAAACAGTCAAGCGAAAAGCTGCTGATCCAGCATGGCAGAGCAAACTCATTTCACAATTCCACCCAAAAACTGGTCAGAGCTGATCCCAGTTCAGACGCGATTGTGAGGCCTGCAGCATCTCATATTGCTGTGACCTCTGGGACCGAAGCCAAACTCAACATTAGGATCCTTCAGCAGCGCTTTGGCATTTCCTGCAGTCGAGCTGCTGCTGCAGCATATCGCTTTAGCCTGACAACAAAACACATTCTGTCCTGATAAAGGTCAATAAGGATGTCATGGTTACAAAGGACCATCTTCTAATACTCTTCTTCATCAGAACGTATAAGACTCTAACCCATGATGGTCTTCAAAGTCATGTTCACGAAAAACTCAACATGATGCTAGGATGATGTGGGTGGTTGCTAAGGCGTTGCTAAAATGTGATTAATAATTGCCCAGGGTGTTGCTATGCAATTGTTAAGGTGTTTTGGGTGGTTGGCCAGGTGCTGCTGTGCAGTTTCTAAGATGCTTGGAGTGGTTTCCAGGGTGTTGTTATGCAGTTTCTAAGATGCTCTGAATGGTTGCCAGTGTGATGCTATGCAGTTGCTAAGGTGTTTAGAGTGGTTCCCAGGGAGCTACAAAGGTGTTTTGGGTGGTTGGTCAGGTGCTGCTGTGCAGTTTCTAAGATGCTCTGACTGGTTGCCAGGGTGTTGCTAGGCAGTTTATAAAATGCTTTGAGTGGTTGCCAGGGTGTTGCTTAGGTGGTTTGAGTGGTTGCCAGAGTGTTGTTATGCAGTTATTAAAGATGCTCTGAATGGTTGCCAGGGTGTTGTGTGCAGTTTCTAAAATCCTTTGAGTGGTTGTCAGGGTGTTGCTAAGGTGGTTTGGTGTGGTTGGCAGGGAGTTAAAATGCAGTTGATAAGGTGTTTTGGATGATTACCGGGGCATTGCTATGCAGTTGATTTGATGCTTAGAGTGGTTGCCAGAGCAATATTATGCAGTTGCTAAGGTGTCCAGGACGTTGCTATGTAGGACATTACTATACGTTTTTAGTGGTTGCCAGAGAGTTTCCATGCACATATTAAGGTGTTTTGGATGGTTTCCATGGCATTGCTATGCAATTGCTAAACTCTTTTGGGCATTTGCCTGGGTATTGTTATGCAGTTGTTAAGGTGTTCTGAGTGGTTGCCAAGGCATTGCTATGCAGCTGCTAAGGTGTTCTGAGTGGTTGCTAGGGAGCTCCGGGTGGTTATTAAGTGGTTTCTTACAGGCCCAAGACAAACCGCCCAGCCATAAATCAAATTATGCAGTACATTCTAAGAGCTCTTTGGCAAGTATGTGTTGAACATGAGGGTGTGTTGTGCAAAATCAAAATAACTACAAAACTGTTTGGCCTCGGCTGTGATTCCACACGGTTTGAACAGTCAAATCTGTCTTCACAGTACAGTTCTGTCTCACTGCTGTGAGGAAACGGATGCCCATCAAAGCAGGAGACTAGAGCTTATTACAGGGTTAGAGCTCCAGCAATCCCGAGCCAGTTTCCACAGAGTCTCCTCAATGCTGCTGGTAAGAAATGGCAACCGTTTCATTTGAGCACTTGTCGGCCAACACTCGAACCGACATCTAATGAAGCTGAAACCTTAGTTTTCACTCTAGAATCCACAGACGTCCTTCACTTCTTCATTACAAATGCAGGAATCTCTCTGCTGATGCTGCAGGGAAGCGGTGGACGTTCTTTATGGTGGCATTAGCCATTAAATTACTCACATGCTGTTTACAGTACAAAGCTTTTAGGAGTTTAGTACGGCACCCAAAGTGCTTGTTCATTACTGAAGTGTCCCCGCTGCGGAGAAAAGAAGAAGAATTGGTCCTTTTTCTTAAGAGCCCTAATACTATAAAACACACCATTCATCAGATCTCACGCTGAGGCCAGTGAAAGGAAGGAAAATGATGCATTCAACAACATTTAAAGTCAGAAACCCATTTGTCCGAATGCCCAGTCCCGAAGACCCAATAATTTAATTTCTATCATCATTTACTCAACCTCAAGCCATTCCAAATGGCTTTCTAACTTCTACATAACACAAAAATATGTATTTAGATGCAACTTCACACAGTTTTTTACATGCAGTGACTGCTCATAATGCCCACGAGCTTATAAATAAACCCTCAAAGCAGTCTATATGACTTAAGCACAGCAGTGTTCGAACTATACCGTGGACTTTGGGGGAGCCCACTTGTTTTTTTTTTTATAACGGGGAGGAGGGGGTGTTCATGCGCTTGCGCATGCCTCAAAAGAAAGCTTACAATGACTTACAAAGATACATAACAGCTACAAGTGTATGCACTACTTGCTTTATGCAAGCACTATATAGGATAAATCACTATACAGGATTTACCCTATTATACTTTATCGACACGAATTGATAGGCGAAATGCACCCTGAAGCACAGCATTTCAAGCCTTTTTAATCCATATGAGAGTTATGTATGGGAGCCTGTTACCGCCACTGAATACAAAATAAAAAAGGTAATTGCGACTTTTTATTTCACAATTCTGACTTTTTTTCTCGTAATTGTGAGTTTATCTCGCAATTCTTACTTTTTTCTCAGAATTGCACAATATAAAGTCGCAATCGCATTATGAAGTCAGAATTGCGAGATATAAAGTCAAAATGATGAGAAAAATATATTTTTTTTTATCTCAGAATTGTGAGATTGAGAAAAAAAGTCAGATTCTGCGAGATACAAACTCACATTTGCCAGAAAAACTCTGTAACTCGCAATTGCAAGTTTATTTCTCACAATTCTAAGAAAAAAAGTCAGAATTCCAAGGTGTAGACTCGCAATTGCAAGAAAAAAAGTCAGAATTATGAAATGAGTCACACTTACTTTTTCATTTTGTTTTTTGTGGTGGAAATGGGCTTCCATACTTTCGTGTGAGGAACAGACTGAAATTAAAGTTATTAATCCATTATTCAAAGTACTAAAATGTAATTTTTTCAATTCAGTTTAGTAATGACACATGCATGGACCAATGCAATTTGGTATCAACAACATCAAATATGGCAAGCCGCTTGGACACACCATTTTTTGCATCTCAACACTGATGCAAATACAAGTTTTGCAGAAGGTTTTGGATAACAGCCTAAAATTTTAGTCTTCTCATTGGGAAAGGCATGCTTGGAAAAGTGCATGTTTCTGCTTTTTCGTTTTTAGGTGAACTATTCCTACTAAAAGATGGATTGATGTAGGATCAGATCTTAAAATGCACTTAAAAACATGGAAAAACCACTTGCAGTTTAACAATACCACTTGGTTTGATAAAATGAATGCCAATAAAAGTTTGTTTTTTTTTAATTGGGAAATGTTCATTTAGCCATGACTAAAGTTCAGTGTGAAAGAACGACAAGTTTCACACTTTAGTAAATGAGAAAGCAGGCTTTAACACAAAGGTCAGACCAATTCAACCTTACTATACTATAGCTGTGTTGAGAAGTCATTTGTTTAAAGGAGGAAGGCTGGAAAAAATGCAACCAAATTCCACATGCAAACCAATTACCCACAATCCAATCTCCGTACAACACAACCAATCAGATTCATTAGTCATAATTGTGCTTATGCAATACAGACAATCAGATTAATTAGCCATTTTATACAACAGAACTAATGAGATTATGGGTTGGTTAGCTTGGTCTAGTAAGTACAACATGGTGTAGTTATAAACTCTACCAGCAGAGGCAAACCCTGACCCCTGTGAAAACTCTAGCCAATCACAATCAATCAGATTCATTGACCACAATCGCACTTCTACAACAGAGCCAATCAGACCCATTACCCACAATCACGGATCGCACAGCAGAACCAATGAGACCAATTAGCTGCAATCACGCTCGCACGGCAAAATCAATCAGTGTCTCCATTCAGTCCCAGAAGAAAGAAAACAATTTCTCATGTAATAAAATGGGCGAAACAGACTCCTTATTACTGCTAAATCAATCACCATGAGCCCAAAGTGCTCGGGTGGTTGTAAACCCAAATGCTGTTTTACAGAGAAAATAAACATGTCATTGTTAATCTGTCTATGAGTTTAGAGAACCTTCCACGGCGCTCTGGAAGAGAAGGGATGGAGGCATATTTTAAGAGATGCCAAATTATTTTTCTGGCTGTTTTGTTCTTTCTTTTGTGCTTCAAACTGGAAACGACACTGAGGCTGAGATTAAAACAAGAGACACTGATTGCACTGATGGATATAAAGGAAAAATGTAGGCTGAGAGGATTTTTAAAGGGATAGTGAAAAGTTTGCCTTTATTTACTCACCATTTATTTTTGTTCGAAACCCTGTGTTACTTATTCTTGCTTCCATTGAACACAAAAGGAGAATTTTTAAAGCAGTGTTAAGTGGTTGTTTGCACGACACCATTTTTAACTAAAAATGGAAAACTTTTTATTCATTTTGGCTGTTCAGCAGTGGCAATTTGAGGGCTTGAAAAGGCAAACTGCAAAAAAAGGGTTTCAAAGTTCAAATTTTTGATAACAATAACGTTATCATATCGGAGTAAACTACGAAAACGGGAATTTGTGAAAATAGTGACATCTTGCGCATGCATATTACGTGTTGAGTCCATAGGTACACAGTGTTTCTTTACAAAGTGGTATCGCCAACTACTGGCCTGGCATGCATAATACAACGTTTTTAGTGGTTTTCGCAGATCCATGTTTAACAGGGATCATTTTCACAACGTTGGCATTGTATGCAAAACTTTTCCGTTTTTAGTACATCACTGTCATGTAAACATACCCTGAAACTAAAACTATTAAAAAATAGTTTTCGTAAATTGAAATAAAGCTGAAATCAAGCAGTGTTGTTAAATGGTAACTAAAACCAAAACTATGAAATACTGTTTCTGTTAATTGAAATAAAGCCAAAATAAAATAAAATATAGATGTTAGATGAAAAACGTAAACTTAAAAACTTCAGCGAAAATTAGAAATGTTGCCTTGGCACTAACCATTACTAAAACTAAAACTGAAATAAAATATAAATTAAAGCTAAATAGAATTATAAAAAAAAAACTAATAAAAAATGAAGACTACAATTAAAATTAAAACTGAAAATATAAAAAAATATGAATAAATACCATAAAAGTATAAAAATACGTTTTTAAAGAAGATTCGGTTTTAGTTAATGAGTTTTCAAAATTACAGAAAAGCACATTAATTTTCTCATAAAAGTGGTTACTTTTACTTTTTACTTTTTCAGGCTACGTTTCAAGTCTTCTAAAGCCATATGATAAAATTGTGTGACAAGCAGACCAAAATGTAAGTCTTTATTCACTGGAAAACCTTCATACCCTCTAGATGTTCATGGGAGTTAATGAGAAGTTAGATTCATTAATAATTCATTTTTTGAGTCCGACCTTTTAAAAGAATCAGTTAATGTGGTTCATGCCTGAATGATCTGTTAATAAATCAGACTGATTCCTCACACAAAGCAATCAGAAGTTTCACTTTTTGTGCTGCACAAAAGAAAGTCAGTCATACAGAATAAATGACAGCAGAATTTTCATCTTTGGGGTGAACTGGGATAGTTTAAAGAGCCGAATATGTTTGAACAATATTTGCTGATTTTTTTTTGTGTGTGTGAGTGTGTGTGTTCAAATTCAGCCTCTCCATCACAAGAAAACCAAACTCAATGTCAAAAACATCTCCAAACATGTCAAACGTTGTGAAGATCCACATTATCTCCCCACGCTTTAGAGAGATTTATGTGCTCCGGCAGAACATAAAATGTCTTTATTACTTTGGCTAGCATGAAAGTGACTTCATGAATACTTTCCTGCCTGTTGACCTGGAAACATAAACCTTTAAGAATCCTCAATAAAGTATTCACGGCTGCTGTAATCTTTCTATGTAACTCAACTCTCTGTTTGTGAGAGTCTGTTTCCACTAGCAACCCATCTGAGGAGTCGACTCGGCGCGTTTCTTTTCTTTGTTTAACCGTTAACATTACCATTCTCAATAGCCGTTTCTCAGCGTATGGTGTTTGCAAATTACCACAAAAAAGAGCACCATTAATGTATAATAAAATGGTCCACATAACTCATGCACTATATTTCAAAAGAAAAAGTTTCATTTCACACATTTATGAGCCAAAAAAAAATGGACACTGCTAAAAAAAAAATTGCTAAAGCAATAAAATACTGCTTTTTACATTTATGCATTTGCAGATGCTTCCACCAAAGTGACTAACATTGCATTCAAGCTAATCTTTTTTTTTTTTTTACTTTATGCATTCTCTGGGAATTGAACCCATGACCTCGGCATTGCTAGCTGTATGCTTGACTGTTTGAGCTACTAAATTAGTTAGTTGATTTCAATCCAATTATCAGAATAATGTTGGTGAATGGAAAACGGTGTAGATGTAGTAACGGCATACACCAGCGAGAGCAACAAGGTCATGCAACGGAGCCAAACCCTGAAGCCTTGAAGTATTGAGCGTTTCTTGAAAGCACGGTTTGTGCATGTCGTTTTTTTCTGGATGTTGTGCTCATGTGGCTCAGACATGAGAGCAGCGTTTCCTCACTGATTAATGATGGGGTCAGCACTGCTCAGTATATTTAGTTGAGTGGACGGACAGACGGACGGTCGGCGCGTTGAAGGTGTGCAGTTCAAACACAGAGCGATGTTTGCTCGCAGTGAGACTCTCAGTGTTTGTCCAGGCCCCGCTTTACTCTTAAAACAACTCAACCCCCACAGAAATAATCTCAGAAAGAATCATTTTCAGTAAACAAACTTAATGAAATTGTTTAAAAGAATTTATTCATTTTAGGACAAAATTTTGCCTGTGCAAAAATCGCCAAAACAATGCTAGTGTGTTGTGGGTGGTTGCCAGGGCGTTGCTAGGGTGTTCTAGGTGGTTGCTAGGTGATAACTTGTGATAATCCCGGACGAGCCCCCAAATTATGTTACGTCCCCTGGTGGCATAGAGGTATGAGGAAGACGTACATAATAAAATGTAAACACAACCCTATAATTTTGGTCTCTGGGGAGTACTTGGGGAGAATGACACAAGGACAACCGACATAACAATAAGTGGTTCACTTTATTTACAAAAGGGAATATAATTTACACAAATGAAAACACACCAACCAAAACCCTTATTTACAGCTATATACAAAGAAAGGAAAAATAAGGCTAATTTGGAAAGCCTCGGAGAATAAGAAAATGAGCAGTGCTAAACAAAAGAAAATAACAAAAGCAAAACATTCACTAACTAATTCTCCACCCTCTAAACTAACTGAAAACAAAACCAGAAAATAAAGAAATCTTCGGCGTTCAACACGCCATACCTAAAGTCCATGTCATAAGAATCCTATGATGTATTAAGTTCAAACTCTAAGCTCTGCATTTGCTCATTCTGCATTCAACATCTAAATCACTGTAAATAATTATTATACATTTATATTGAAATGGAAAATAAAATAAAAATTCAAATCTTAAAAAAAAAATCAAATATAATGCAATACAATCTTTAAAAAATAAAATAATGCACATCAAATAAAATATATAAAACAAATCAAATAAAATAAATTATTAAACAAAATATTAAAAAAAAATCTAATAAAATCAAACAAAATAAAATATAATTTTAACATGAAATGATAAAAAATGAAATATTAAAAATAAGCTTTAAAATCAAATAAAAAGTGGGAAAAAATTATATTTAAATAAATTACGAAATGAAATCAAAACAAATAAAATAAAATATATATGAAAAAATTAAATAAATGTATTGCATCAACATTTCTCCACAGAGGGTGCTATGGGCTGGAGACAGTGCAGCAAAACCAGTGAACCTGTTCGACAACACCTGATAAACTGCCAGTAATACTGTACTAATGTATGCAGTAATGTTTCAGAAGAAACGATCCAAATCTTGCAGAGCAAAATCCAAAAGCATCCCGACCACTTTACACTCACTCTCAGGTAGTTCCTCCAACTAAATCAATATTATTCCAGCAAGTGGGTCTAACTTTGCCCTCACAAGTTTGGCAGGCGACCCGACGAGCTGGTGGAAAGCCAGATACAGTAGCAGCGAGTTTCTAGCCAAACATCCGTTAGCATGTGGCCCAGCGATGTTTAATCGCTTCTGAGAGAGAGAGAGAGAGAGAGGTGTTGGTTGTGCGAGCTGGCAGGCCGTCACATGCAAAGCCAGCACAAAGTCTTCATCTCATGGGCTATTAGGCGACGCACAGACGGGACGAAAGAAAAAAGGGTGTTGATGAAATGCAGACGTCAACATTAGAGCAGAATTTAGCATCCTCCCCCCGCCGTCTCTTCCCAGATCGCCTACGTCTAATGAAGGAACCCAGTGTTTGTCCTGCGAACAGCTCGTAAAGGAAATATGGCCTGCTTCTATTTGTGCCCGGCGTCCTTAGTGAGCGCTACTGTAAGCGCTGAGTGATGGTGGCTGTCTTCAAACAACAACCACGCTCATTTAAAGCTCAGAGTTTATGAACTGCCCAAATTGCAGTGCAGCTGACCCTTCGCTTAAAGGGACAGTACACCCCAAAATAAAAGTTGTCATCATTTACTCACCCTCAAGTTTCTTCTGGTGAACACAAAAGAAGATATTTTGAATAATGTTGGTCATCAAAGAGTTACTGGTAGCCACTGACTTCCATAGCATTTTTCTCTCCATACTATGGAAGTCGATGGCTACCGTCAACGGTTTGGTTACCAACATTCTTCAAAATATCTTCTTTTGCGTTCAAAAGACAAAAACAACTTGAGGGTGAATAAATGATGACAGAATTTTCATTTTCAGCCTCATCTTAAAGGGACAGCTGACCCAATTTTTGTCATTATTTATGTCGTTCCAAACCAGTATGAGTTTCTTTCCTTTGTAGATAACAAGAAAAAAATGATTTGAAAAATGTCTGTTCTTTTAAGTCCTTTGTCAAAATATCTTCATTTTAGGTGAACAATCCCTTTAAAAACAATACAACAATCCTATGTTAGCAACTGTTTGCCATATTTTCTGACAATCTTTTGGTATTTATTTTTTATATTATTAAATCATATATTTAAGAAAAAATAAATAAAAAGAAGATGATGATTTTTTGAAGTTGTGAAATGTTTTTTTATTTTTTTATTTTTTTTTAAAGATCATTGGAGTAGTCTATGTTTTATAAGAAAATAAAATAAAATAAAATCATAAAAAATAAATATATACAAATATACAAACAAAAGTATATAATAATATACAAACAAATAAAATTATAAATAACATTAAAAACAACAAAATATAATAATACAAAATTAAATACTTAAAAAACATATTTAGAAAAATCAAATAATGAAATAAAATAAATATAAAAAAATAAAATGAAAATATTTGAAAAAAAAATTCAAAATAAAGCTAATAAAATAAAAATCAATCAATTAAAAATTAAAAACATCAATCAATCAATCAATAAAAAAATGCCATCCAAGGGCAAGAAAATACCAGAACATTCTATTTCAGTCTTTCCACTTCAAAATTTCACATTTAATTCGATGTGCTACTTGCCATTTCTATGTAATTATTTGTGAAATTTTATGTACATTTTTTGTAAGTTTTAAATAAAACAAAGATTACTGGAGTACAACAAAATACTGTGTTTTTCCACTTCAAAATGTCATGCTTAATTCAGTGTTACTTGTTGTTTCTTTGTAATTGTTTGTGAAATTTTCTAACATTTTCTGAGTGAATACTGTTTCAAATTTTTTTCAACGTACACCAATTTTTTTCCAGTGTGCATCAGATTGTAAGCACTTTCAAATGCGAAAAATGGGAGATAAAAATGCTTTGCAATGTCACAGTTCATTCCAGCCACATAAGAATAATATCCAATCACAACTGTATTCCTTCGAGATATTCAGTAAAGATTTTGCAACAGAAACCCAAAAAGGTGGCACACATATTGTTTAGTCATCTAAGACTAGTCTAGACAGACTAAGTAGACAAAACCAAAACCAGCCGATGGGAAACTGGTTCAAAGACACGCACAGAGAAAATGTTGCATTGCATGCAAAGCCCAGATGACGTGATGCTGATGTGACGGTTCATAACCTTCAATCACAGACAGGCAAAGCTCCAGCGCGGGTTGTGATCAAATTTTTCTGTCAGAATGAGAGCAGTCTGCTAACAGACGAGTCGGTCGGGTGGAGGTTCAGGGCTGGCAGAGGACCTGCTAAAGGTTGTCGTCTTTTCAGCACCTCATAAAACTGCACCCAGTGCCATTGGCCCGCTTTGGAATAACTCAAAGCGTTCCAGACAGAGCTCAACTTGTTAAACGACGGCTAGTCGAACTCCAAGAACATTCAGTTATGAAAGACCCCATGAAATGGTTTGCTATATTAGTTATTTAAAAAGGAATTTGGGACGGATGTATCTCACTTACACAGTATTTCATGCAAATGGTTTCTGGTGAAACATCTAGAATAAGGATTTTTGCATGTTGCATTAAAATGTTGTAGGATTTACTTTGAAAAAAGATTTTTACTTTAAAACTGCTACTAAATTTCAAGAAACACCAGACACCAACATTGAATTATACGCAAGTCTTTTTTTTACAGTGCATTTTTGAATTATACTGTCAATGGTTGAAACCATTTTTTACATTTTGTAAAATATTTTATTTGAGCTAATGTTGTTTTAGTATCATTGAAATACTATTATAGTTTTTATTCATATTTTGCATTATTTTTTATTTTTATATCTTCCATTTTCGTTTTAAAATTTTAGTAATTTTAGTTGCGTTTTGACATTTTTATTTTTAAAATATCTTATTGCATTCCCTTTTAGTTTTAGTTATTTTTGTGCATCAAGTTAAACTAAATGAAAATTAGCAATGTGGACTTGGTAACTACCTGAAATAAAATGTTTTTTAACTTGCTTTATATTTTATTTTACTTGACTATTTTATTTCAAGTAATGAAAGTGATTTTTATGGTTTTAGTTTATCATCAACTGTATTAACCCTGCATTGAACTTTGAAATACTAGTTTTTATTAACATTTTGCATTGGTTTTTATTTTTATACCTTCCACTTTTATTATAAAGTTTTAGTCATTTTGTTGCATTCTATCATTTTAATTTTTTAAACATGTCTACAGTTTATATTTTTATTGCATTTCAGTTTGTTATTTTTGTACATCAAGTTAAACTAAATGAAAATGAACTTTTATTTTATTTCAAGTAATGAAAATGTTTTTTTTATCAATAATTTGTGCATATTTTCTAAAAGTTTCATTTTTAGGAGTGCCCTATAAATGACCTCAAAGGCCAAATTAAAGGGGTCATATGAGGTTGCTAAAAAGAACAGTATTTTGTGTAACCAGCAAGATCAGCTCCAGGCATGACGAAGCGATATCGTCCTCTTTTGGAAGGCCAAACAAAGTAGTTTTGCTTTCACAATGAAACACACAGCGCCTTCACGACATGGCGGTGGCGGCAACAATACTACAGCGAGAATAAAAGTTACACCTTCTTTCTTTGCGTGAACATTTGGGTGGCGTTATGCAAATCTTCCCACATCGT
Organism: Sinocyclocheilus rhinocerous; assembly: GCF_001515625.1. Classification (NCBI taxonomy): domain Eukaryota; kingdom Metazoa; phylum Chordata; class Actinopteri; order Cypriniformes; family Cyprinidae; genus Sinocyclocheilus; species Sinocyclocheilus rhinocerous. The sequence goes on from NW_015650351.1 coordinate 325,577, forward strand.
GACGTAGACATGTGGGGGCGTGTTAGAACGAGCCGTTTTAGGTAGGCGTGGCTGACTCTTAACTTTTATAAAGAATATCTCTTTGGATTTGAGACTTTAGTCTTTGCAACTTTACAGATCTTCTTTATGCACCAAGAGCTTGTAACACTCCAAAGAGAAAGGAAAAATTGAAATCGCATCATATGACCCCTTTAACGCCAATTTTAATTTCAGGGGGTCTTCAAGAAGTCATCATTTTGATCCAGACTGAACATAACTTGTGAGGGTCTCAAAAATGACTTGGTTATATACCCATAATGAATTTTCAGCTCTTAGCATATGATTCTGACAGGCAAGATGCGCTAAGAAAGCGAGTGAAGATGTGAGCATCCAACAATTTCACAATTTCTGCCCATATGCAAACTAAACGTATTCAACTCATTCACTTACCACATTTAAATACTGTCTATATACAAACTGACCCTTGATTCCAATAGAATTTGACATTAAATTTTGCTAAGCTAAAATTGCAATACTCTAATAACCAACAATGCATACAACACACAAATATTGCTAAAAAAAGTAACTTTTAATTCATATTAAACTATGCTAAACTTCATTTTTTTCTGACACTTTACTCTTGATAAACTACTTTTTTTGTTTAACATCTTGCTAAATTAAAATCGCAGTATTCTAATAAGCATAAAAATGCATGGAACCATACAAATATTTAAAATATTTACTTTTAAATTATATTTAATTATTTTAAATGACTTTTTTGTCAACACTTTACTCTTTACACTAAACTACTTTTTTAGATGTTACTAAGCTAAAATCGAACAATACATAGAACACACAAATATTGGATGAAATAGTCATTTTTATTTATTTATTTATTTATTTGTTGTATTTTGTATTTTTTTTTAATGAGATCATTAGAATTTGGGTAAAACAGAAAAAACAAAACTTTGATACTAAAGAATAAATGTTCTACTAGCGTTCCCCTTAAGTTATTTAAATGTAATTTCTGAACATTCACAACAACCGTTTTTTCTTGGTTTTGAGAATGTTAAGGGAACATTCCATTTTATCATATTGCAAATCATATTGCATATCGGGAACGTTACTTTTGACAGTTCTCTAAACATTCCAAACCAAGTAGTAACAATTTAAAAAACATCAACTAAAACGTTTTCGGAATAAATGTTCCATGAACGATGCATAAACAATGCTAACATTTAATGTTCTATTAACGTTACTGGAAGAACGTTACCGTATAGTTAATTTGTAGGTTCATAACTTTGAGAAAACCAACCACAATACTTTAAGAACGTTCCCCGTTAGCTGTTATGATGCCTTAAAACGCCGCTCCTATGGAGACATTGAACTAGACTAGTAGGAGTTTCCCAGGATCTCCTCTCATGGCGTTGGGGAACATCGTGCCATCTTGGTGCGAGCTGGCAGACGACAGCTTCATTTTCACCACAGCTGAATTCGTGGAGTGTTTTTCCATTACCAAGCAGAATAAAGCATTTCCTTTCATTCATTTACTGCAGTCTCTGAAGCTTGGACCGGCTCCCCGGAATGTAAACACATGCAGTCTTGTAAACAGACTCACACAAACACACACTCGCTGAGATACACACACAAACACACACATCCATCTTGCTGTCCTACAACAACATTGTCTGCATTGTGCCATTTTGCGTTGGCCATCTGAATTAACCTAACGACACGATGAACTTATAAAATATGCATTTGGATGATGTAGTAGTTTTAATGACGTTATCAATGATGTTGATTTCTCTTCTAAACAAACATCTTGAGGTCTGTAAGTCAGAGGTGCAGACCATAAAGTTAATGCGTGATCCTCACGCATCACTTCCCGTCCCTTTTTCACATACCTATAAACAATAGCCGATAAATAGCTCGATAGATAAAGGTGGTTTAAATGTTTACACCTAACCCTATCTTCAAAAAATGTTTGATAGGCCAACAAATGATAATAAATATGCAAAAATCTTCAATTTTTCTCCAGAACATTCAAATTAGAGCTGGATCGACAACATTGATTTCTCGATTATCGATATTTTAGTCTATGCTGTTTTCGGTTGATGCGTGAACAAAACTTCACTAAACATTAGGCTATTTGTAGCGCCTGCCGTTCAATCGCAATAGGCTTTGCGTTTTGTTATTTTTAATATGAAACAAATTCGGAGCTTTCAAATTCTGTCAATTTGTTTGACAAAATTCCAACAATAAATACCGTTTTGGCGCTCTTTGATGTCACATGACAGATCGCTGTAGACCCGATCATCTCTTCTGCTCTACCACTAGTAATATCACGAAATAAACATAAATGAACATCAGATGGTAAGAAACAGTACAGCTTACAGCTTACAAAACACACTGCAGGAAACCATTTTTAATGTTTGTAATGGTATTTGAAGTGGAAACCATTAGAATGTCTTATTTTTTCTAGTGTTTATATTTCAACAACGAACTGGAGTAGAAACAATTTTCTTATAATAAAATTGATTTTAAAAAAGTGATTTTTGTGTTACTTAAATGTTTGTAGTATTTGAGTGTTCATTATTATATCTAAAAATAAATATTTGGACAGTTAAGATTAATATTATGCTTTAATATTGTACCAACTTACAGTTTTCCCCATATAAACTAACAGTTTACAGCATTAGTTAAAAAAATGGATAAGTACCGTACCTGATGTATATCCAAAAGAATCAATATCAAATAGAATCAAAATTGGAATCAAATTGATTTGTGAAATCTGTGTCAATATCCAGCCCTAATTCAAATAAAAACAGTGTATGTCATGCTGATCAATTTACTGTAGTTAGTAGAATTAGCCAAAACACAACACAAGATTTCATATCAATTTCCATCGGTTTTACTGATGCAGAGCTACAATGAAAACTACTGTAAATAACGTAGACAACCAAAAGGTGCTTACATTTATGTATTTCCTTGAATGAGGATGAGTCAATTTTATTAAACTCTAATTTAGTTACATCAACTCCTCCCTAGAGTGGTAATACAATAATAATACAAAGTACTGTTTTGAATACCTTCAATTACGGTATTCTATGTCAAAAAAGTAACATTGCATTATGATCTGATACTCGTTATTCACAGTACCGAACTGAAGATGCTAAACTAGCCGAGTTTATATATTTGCTAAAGTAGGATATTTTAAGCTTTGACCTTCCCAAAATGCTTTGCACCATCAACAGGCCATCACTGAATCTCTTTCCAAAGGTCTCAGTTTTTAGCTCCATCTGGCCTAAAAAAAAAAGGGTAAACTCAAAAGACTTCTGGATCCCAGAAGAGCTACATTGTAGACGTAATCTGAAGCATGCTGTTTATATTAGGACCCAATAAATAAATGTGCTCTTGGAGAGGTCGAGGTCAGCGGGGAGAATCCAGACTCTTGTGTGCATTCACTGATGCTTACAGTACAAATGAGGTGAAAAAGAGAGAATGATGAGATAAAAATGAGCTTGTCAGCCATTGTGGATGAATATTGTGACTTTACGGTACATCTACTACCTTTACTGTTTATGGAAACGCAAGCTAATATATAATAGTATAGTGTTAAGTTAATATACACATACACTGCCATTCAAAAGTTTGGGATAAGTAAGATTTTTTATGTTTTTTAATGCTCATCAAGGCTGTATTTATTTGATCAAAAATACAGAAAAAAAACTGTAATATTGTGAAATATTATTGCAATTTCTAATATTGGTTTCTTATTTTAATATACTTTAAAATATAATTTATTTCTGTGACACAGCGCTGAATTTTCATCAGCCATGACTCCAGTCTTCAGTGTCACATGATCCTTCAGAAATCATTCTAATATGCCGATTTATTATCAGTGTTGAAACTTTTGTGCTGATTAATATTTTTTGGAACCTGTGATACTTTTTGTCTTTGATTCTTTGATGAATAAAAAGTTAAAAAGAACAGCATTTATTCAAAATAGAAATCTTTTCTAACAATATAAGTGTTTACTATCACTTTTTATCCATTTACCACATCCTTGCTGAATAAAAGTATTAATGTCTTAAAAAAAAGAAAAAAAAAATGACTGACACCAAACTTTTGAATAGTAAATGCAGCCTTGATGAGCATAAGAAACTTCTTTAAAAAAAACACATTAAAAATCTTACTGATCCCAAACTTTTGAATGGCAGTGTATATAATACATTAAAATAATTTGATAAATTTGACAATCACCTTCCATCAACCTGGTTCCGTCGACAAAAACTCAGTAGGAGTTTTCCACTGGCTTTTGGATTATTTTAGACACTCATTAGCAACCACCTATTTTAAGACTAATAAAGCTTTTAAAAAATCACAAGGGTTTTTTTCTGATGTATTTTGTGTAGTAGACTAAAACGTCAAAGTATCTTAAAGGGATAGTTCACCCAAAAATGAAAATTTGATGTTTATCTGCTTCCCCCCAGGGCATCCAAGATGTAGGGTGTTTAACAAAAAACCTCTAAATTAGGCCTACAAATATATATAGCCTACGCCATCTTCAGCACTCTATATAGGCTAGTTTAAACGATTTAAGCAAAAACATCACGAAAGGTCTTGATAAACATACATTTTTAGTCAGATGTGCCCAAATTATCAGTGTCAACATCAACAACTCAACTGGTAACATTCCTTCATTAATTCAATAAAACATCGCAAGTATTCAACTGCAAAACACTATTAGTTACAAATAATGCAAAAAAGAAATTCACTTCTGTCCTATGCGTGCATGGTTTGCGTGTTCTCGGGAACAGAGATGGCATTAATTCAATGTCACGAAGGAAAATGTGAGTCAGAGGGTTTTTATACTGACATTGCGGCTGCTCAGCCCTCGGCGTCTGAGTCCTGAAATCGATAAACGCGCCACAACAAATGGAAGGAAGTCTCATGAAAAGAATTAATTCCCTTGAGCGGGAACAATGTGTTGCAGGCCTACAACAGAATTAAAATGAATACAACAAGCCATTGTGCTGCCGCTTCTAGAAATTTTGACGTTCAAGGAATAACAAAAAGTCTCAACAGGAATATATATGAAATTCTTGTTAAATATAGATTCTCCTCATGTCTGACATTGCTGTCGTATAATCCCACTCGGTGCCTGACATCACTGCTTTGCTCCGGCGGCCCTGCTTGTGTTTTCTTAAAGGGGTCATATGATGCCCATTGTCCACAAGTTGATATGATTCTTTAGGGTCTTAATGAAAAGTCTGTAAGTCGGATTATCTCAAACACCAGTGTTGCCCAGTCCGCAGTTTTCCCGCGGAATTGGGCTACTTTAGTCCGCGGGTTGAAGCGCCCCCAATAACGTGAAATTCAGCCCCTGGAATGCGAATTTTACAGGAGGAACCCCGCTGAAAAACGTGTATTTTACCCCCCTGAAGGCGATTTTTACCCGGGAACCCCCCTTGAAACGTGATTGGGCTAGTTTTGAGTAGCAATTGGGTGGTTTTTGTTGTGAAAACCTGGCAACCCTGTCAAACACGTTACCTGACAGACACCCGCGGCAATTCAGATTCCAGCACGGCTCTGACGGCTCGGCTGAGGACACGGCCATCCGTGGCAGGCAAGAAAGCCTAATTAAAGAGAATGAGGTTGGATTTCTTACCCACAGTCACTTTCACTTAAATCCGTTCAGGGTTGTGACTAGTTCCGGCTGAGAGTTTATGTACACCGCAAAATGAAGCCAATCAGGCTGGGATGTTGAGACAAGGTGACCGCCTTAATTCTGTTCACGGCTTAAAGATTCTGACAACCAAAACACATTACTTTCCACACTTCTGCTACTTTGAACTGTGTATTATCTGCATATATTATGCACATACGGTAGATGCTACTCAATCTTGCAGTAGTTTGCTCATTTTTAAGAATAGAGACGAAACACAACTGATGTGGTCATTCCGAATAGCATGCAATGTACTGACAGCCTTGTAAATGAATAGCGCACTATTTCAGTCTCAATGCATTATTTTTTAGTGAAGGTTGCGCACACACACTACTGCTCAATTGTCTGTGGTTTGTAAGGTTTTTAAAAAATAAATACATTTTTAATTCAGCAAGGACGCATTAAATTGATCAAAAGCGACAGTAAAGACATTCATGATGTTACAAAAGTTTTCTGTTTCAAATAAATGCTGTTGTTTTGAACTTTATATTCATTAGAGAATCCTGAAAAATAAAATGCATCATGGTTTCCAAAAAAATCTGAAGCAGCTTTCAGCATTGATAATCAGAAATGAGCAGCAAATCAGCATATTAGAATGATTTCTGAAGGATCATGTGACACTGAAGACTGGAGTAATGATGCTGAAAATTCAGCTTTACATCACAGGAATAAATTACATTTTAAAATATATTCAAATAGAAAAATATTATTTTAAATAGCAAAAATATTTCACAAAATTTCTGTTTTTACTATATTTTTAAACAAATAAATACAGCCCTGGTGAGCATAAGATACTTTTTTTTCTTTTTTTTTCTAAAACATAAAAAAAAATCTGACCTCAAACTTTTGAATAGTAGTGTATATAATGCAATTTGATCAAAGCAAATAAGACAAAAAACTGCTTATTTTACATAATTACTCAAAATCACTAATAACTAGACAGACAGATTGATTCTTAATGCACTTTTACTTTAACACAGGTCCATTCACTCTCTTCAGCATCACTTATTCAACTTGAACTATTTACAAGGGTTTAAGAGGTTCATCATTTCACTTGACTGTCAGCTTTGACTTCAGCTACTCTTATCATCAAAGGATCCACACTGTCTGATTTCATACTCATAATAGGAAACAGCGATGGCAGACAACCTCATGTATAAAATATCTATATTTGAACATCTCTCCTGTAGGGTGAAGAGAGCGGCTGCGGACTCAGTTTGTTCTCTCACTTCAGTCTAGAAGCTCTTCTTTAATGCAGCTGTGGTCAGATCGTCTCAACATCAAGTTTCTCGACTAGCTTTCTGCCATCTGTTTTAGCAGACGTGAAGCCTCTCTCATGATACTCTTACAGGAAGGATCCAGAATTAACTTTCTGCCACACCTGCCAGTGACTGGAGAAAGTTTAGTGGCCCTAACTACTTCAAACCTGTCATGACACTTTTTTTTTCATGCAAAAATCACAAAATAATTGTTTTCCCATGAGATTTGGTGGGTCTTTACCTAAAATAAAAGATCTGAGCTTTTCTTTATTAAGCCATTTCAACTGAAACCCTATAAAATACACTGAAAATACTCAAACCTACTGTATAGTATCCAGGTGACCTGCAAGGGATTCAAACAATGTTTTTCTCCAGGGTCATACATGTCAAGAAAGCTCTCAAACTGAGCCTTTTAAAAGCTTCAAATAGCAATTAGTCTCGATTTAAAACAACCAGTAGGTTATGGGTAACACTGGCTGATATATATTGGTCTATCACTAATTATACAGTGATTTTTATTTTTGTAGTCCAACCTGAACATTAACATCACCCTGGTTCCATCGATAAAAATCCAATAGGATTTTTCCATTGGCTTTTGGATTACTGCAGAAAAAAAAGCTCTGTGAATGACAAAAGTGTATGATTCATACACATTGGGTTCATCATGATAATCTTCAAAAATCAACACAGCTGAAGCCTAAATACAATCGCCGGAAGTAAAAAGCTAAATGTAGACTATAAACTAACTACAGCACAGTCACATGACTTCAATGTCATCATTAGGCTCTTTCAGTCTTAATTTAAAAAACAGTTTCCCTTAAAGTTTGAGTTGGAATAGTTTGCAAGAGTGCGATTTCAAACAAGCAAGCGACTAGTGAATAGATGAGTTTACCTGTTCGATATGAAGCTTAAAGGGGTCATATGACATTGCTAAAAAGAACATTATTTT
>NW_015650352.1:0-542 GCF_001515625.1 Sinocyclocheilus rhinocerous
GCTTTCACATGGAGCAGCATTAACTACACAGAGCCGTTGTTTACTAACAAGCTGTGCAAAACCACGATCATATTTAGCAGTAATATGCCCTTCATCACTATTACTAATACTAAAAATAATATTACTGATCTTATTAAAATAAAAGTCTAAATTAAATCAGTTGAAAGAGACACATTTACCTGTCGATCTTTTAACTCCTTGAACAAATCAGGATGAGCGAGTGACAAATGTTCCCATGGCAGCACATGATTTATAGCAGCGCTTGCAGACTGGTGAATTAAGGTCGGTTGGTTCACCTTTTTCATCACTTTTGTAGGCAAAGTAATGCCATATTTAACTTCTACCCTTTCTTTATTTATTAATTTCGGACGTGTAGAGTGAGTTTCACCTGTTTTATCCATTGGTCATTTTTCCTTTGTCATCCTGCCGGTTTCGCCTCAGTTTGGGTAACACTGCCACATAGTGGTGAACTTTGGAACAGCAGCGAATGAAATACTGAATTGAGCAAAATGATGATATCGTACCGTTTGAAATATAATATA
>NW_015650353.1:0-2577 GCF_001515625.1 Sinocyclocheilus rhinocerous
TATCTCAATTTCTACTTTTTAAACTCATTATTATGACAATGTCATAATTTTTACTTTGTATCTCATAATTATGACTTGGTATCTTGTTATTTTGACTTCGTATCTATTCTGACGTTTTATCTCAGTTTTAAATGCCATTAATAATCATAAATATGACTTAGTATGTCAATTTTGACCTTTTTATCTCATAATTATGATTTACCAAAGCATGATTTTTTTTTTCTTATGTGGTGAAAATGGCGCTTTCGTGGTCTTTACCTTCATTACGGTGTTGTAGATGGAGATGAAGGATGTGAACAGGTCCAGATATCTGGTGGTGAAGACCAGCGCAAACAGCACCTGAGACTTCCCAGAAATACCTGAAACACACACATACACACTCAACTTACGAACAGAACAGAACAGGACACAATAGGATCTTGAGTTCCTCCAGGAACCTGAAGAACCCCTGAAGAACCTTAAAAGCATGCTAGGTGGCTCACACAATCAGCTGCCAGGTAAACACAATAAAACTACACGTGAGCAAACGCTTAAGATCATTTACAGCCGACAGTCGACGTTTGCGCATTCAAAGCGTTTCAAGCGTTTTTCATGTGTGTGAACGAATCCTAAATAAGATCCGCTCCGGTTCTGCTCCACACTCACGGTCCCAGGTCCGGTTTAATCACCAATAACACTTATGTGATGAAAATCACATACATCTGTAGTTTTTAATCACTGCAGCTAGAGTTCTTACTAGAACCAGGAAGTATGACCATATTAGCCCGGTTCTGTCAACACTGCACTGGCTCCCTATTAAACATCGTATAGATTTTAAAATCTTGCTAATTACTTATAAAGCCCTGAATGGTTTAGCACCTCAGTATTTGAACGAGCTCTTGTTACATTATAGTCCTCCACGTCCGCTGCGTTCTCAAAACTCTGGCCATTTGATAATACCTAGAATATCAAAATCAACTGCGGGCGGCAGATCCTTTTCCTATTTAGCGCCCAAACTCTGGAATAACCTACCTAACATTGTTCGGGAGGCAGACACACTCTGTCAGTTTAAATCTAGATTAAAGACCCATCTCTTTAACCTGGCTTACACATAACACACTAATACGCTTCTAATATTCAAATCCGTTAAAGGATTTTTAGGCTGCATTAATTAGGTCAACCGGAACCGGGAACACTTCCCATAACACCCGATGTACTTGCTACATCGTTAGAAGAATGGCATCTACGCTAATATTAGTCTGTTTCTCTCTTATTCCGAGGTCACCGTTGCCACCAGATCCAGTCTGTATCCAGATCAGATGGTCACTGCAGTCACCCGGATCCAGTACATATTCAGACCAGATGGTGGATCAGCACCTAGAGAGGACCTCTACAGCCCTGAAAGACAGCGGAGTCCAGGACAACTAGATGAGCCCCAGATACAGATGTTATTCCCCTGTAAAGACCTTGTCTCAGACGACCACCGGGACAAGACCACAGGAACCAGATGATTCCTCGGCACATTGTGCCTTTGCTAGCCTGAAATTGAACTGCTGGTTTTGTCTGGCCAGAGGAGAACTGGCCCCCTGACTGAGCCTGGTTTCTCCCAAGGTTTTTTTCTCCATTCTGTCACCGATGGAGTTTTGGTTCCTTGCCGCTGTCGCCTCTGGCTTGCTTAGTTGGGGACACTTCATTTCCAGCGATATCGTTGACTTGATTGCAAAGATACTATTTAAACTGAACTGAGCTGGATGATGACATCACTGAATTCAATGATGAACTGCCTTTAACTGAAAATTTGTGTTTACTATTGTGTTTTGCATTATTGACACACTATTTTCCTAATTAATGCTGTTCAGTTGCTTTGACACAATCTGTATTGTTAAAAGCGCTATATAAATAAAGGTGACTTGACTTGACTTTAAAAACAAATTACATTAATTATACATTAATTTCCTTCAATAAAAAGGAAATTGAGTGAGACGGTGTAAAAGGTGTGTGGACGTGGATTAGTAATCTGGCCCCTTGGTATAAAGGAGAAAAAAAATGCTGGCCCTCGTCATTATCAAAGTTGCCCATCCGCTCTATATGAAGAGAGCACTGTAAATTCATGTGAAAAAGCAGATTTCACTATATATTACAGTGTAATGCCAAGCCAGCAGAGGGAGCCCTCACCCGAGTACTGACTGTGTTCCACTCCCTCTGCTTCCTCTACACTCATTTCCTGTTTGGTTGCTTTATAGCCAGAGACTGTGCTCATGCTCATTGCGAAGTATTGCCAGTTAACCTGCCTTACCAAGCGGTTTCTCTTTATATTCTGATTGCCTGTTCAGTGTATGATTCTGCCTGTTTACCGACCTAACGTTTACCTGGATTATTCCCCTTGCTTAGTTTGCCTGATCGGACGGATGTGTGTGTTTGGACCTTTTGCCTGCCTGTTCACTTTAGCCTTCTGGATTGCCCCTGTAAGTGTTGTTACATTGGATTGTCATTCTGGTTTCGACCTTCTGCCTGCCCTGACATTCCTGTTCACTGAAATCGTCCTCAATAAACTCCCGCACATGGATTCAGACTCAGCCTCAGCGTCCTCATTACAAT
>NW_015650353.1:3192-5594 GCF_001515625.1 Sinocyclocheilus rhinocerous
TGTAATGCCAAGCCAGCAGAGGGAGCCCTCACCCGAGTACTGACTGTGTTCCACTCCCTCTGCTTCCTCTACACTCATTTCCTGTTTGGTTGCTTTATAGCCAGAGACTGTGCTCATGCTCATTGCGAAGTATTGCCAGTTAACCTGCCTTACCAAGCGTTTTCTCCGTATATTCTGACTGCCTGTTCAGTGTATGATTCTGCCTGTTTACCTACCTAACGATTACCTGGATTATCCCCCTTGCTTAGTTTGCCTGATCGGACGGATGTATGAGTTTGGACCTTTTGCCTGCCTGCTCACTTTAGCCTTCTGGATTACCCCTGTAAGTGTTGTTAAATTGGACTGTTATTCTGGTTTCGACCCTCTGCCTGCCTTGCCGTTCCTGTTTACTGAAATTGTCCCCGCACATGGATTCAGGCCTCAGCGTCCTCATTACATACAGTAAATGTTGTTGTTTTGTAGTAGCGTATGATTTACTCATCGCACAGAATACTTCGCCTTCAATGAATCCAGCGGAAGTTTCTAACCTGCAAACGGCATTTGCCTACCAAAGTGAGATATTAAAGGGCTACCGGGAACAATACATACAAGATTCAAAACCTCCGTAGATTATTTAATTCAACAGCTTGAGGCAGAGGTGTTTGAATATCCCGCAGGGGGCAAGAGTATTTCTACTCAGATTTTAAATATCTCACAAGGTAATCACACCGCTGCTGAGTATGCGGTGGAATTCAGAACGATCGCCGCTCAAAGTGGATTTAATGACACTTCTCTTAAATCGATCTTTCAGCAAAGCCTGAACCTCGAACTGCAATCTGAACTTGTTTGTAAAGGAGAGGGTCTATCTTTTTCTGACTTTGTAACGCTAACCATTAAGATTGATAACCTGATGAGACAAGCACCAAAAAGAAGAAGAGCTAGAGGATTTCAACACGAGCCACTAAGTCCCTCTCAGCTGTTACCCCCAACCGAAAGCAACGAATCCATGCAACTCGGTACATCAAGATTATCTGAGGAGGAAAGAACAAGGCGTCGACAGCTTCGTTTATGCTTTTACTGTGGTGAGGCAGGCCACCGCAGCCCTGGATGTCCACACAAGCCCCAAGCAGCTTCGAGGGTGAATATTGAGACTTTCTCACTGTTAAGTAATAAGTCATTCATACTCCCCGTCACAATTAAGACTGAAAATGTCTCTCTTGAATTCACAGCGATGATCGACTCAGGAGCTGCCCTGAACTTAATAAACAAAAGCATTGTTGACAAGTATAATTTTCCCACTCAACCTTGCACTCCCCCGATCAAGATCAAAGCAATTGACGACACACTCCTTGGAGAGGGAATTACTCAACAAACAAGAACTCTCTCCCTCCATGTTGGTCTATTTCATCAAGAGTCCTTTACCCTGTATGTTGTTGACTCTTCTAAACATGAAATCATCCTCTGATACCCCTGGCTATCGGTTCATGACCCTGACATCTCCTGGCATCATGGTGAGCTAACCCAGTGGTCCAGGTTTTGTATTAATCACTGTTTTGCTACACAGCCCCAACCATGTCTCGCAACCAGCATCGAAAGCCCAGCGACCCACAAAATTATGAACATCCCCTCTTGTTACAATGGCCTGTCAGAGGCGTTCAGCAAGACCAAGGCCACACATTTACCACCCCACCGACCGTGGGATTGCACAATAGACTTACTTCCTAATGCCATGCCACCCAAGAGTAAGGTCTACCCGCTATGCCGCCGCAGTCGTCGAAAAGAAGGATGGAGGATTAAGACCCTGCATTGATTACAGAGGACTCAACAACATCAACAACATATTTCGCTATCCACTACCATTAGTTCCATCCGCCCTCGAACAACTCCGTGAAGCCACCATCTACACCAAGCTTGACCTAAGAAGTGCGTACAATCTGATTAGGATCAAAGAGGGAGACGAATGGAAAACTGCCTTCCTCACCACTATGGGGCACTATGAATATCAGGTCATGCCTTATGGACTTGCTAACGCACCCGCTGTCTTCCAATCCTTCATTAATGAAATCTTCAGAGACCTGCTCAACCAGTACGTAGTAGCCTACATTGATGATATCTTGATTTACTCTAGATCTGAAGAGGAACACATCAACCACGTCAGAACTGTTCTCACTAGATTATTGGAGAACCAACTCTATGTCAAGGCTGAAAAATGTGAATTCCATGTAAGACAGACGACATTCCTGGGCTACCATATTAGTCACGAGGGAGTAAGGATGGACGAGACGAAAGTAAAGGCAGTCACTGAATGGCCACAACCAACCACGGTAAAGGAACTGCAGCGATTCTTGGGCTTCGCTAATTTCTATAGACGTTTCATTCGAAATTACAGCATGGTCTCCTCCCCTTTGACATCTCTCCTGAGG
>NW_015650353.1:7827-28465 GCF_001515625.1 Sinocyclocheilus rhinocerous
AATAGATTTTGGTTTGACTGTATCTATTTGATAAATGAAGTTAACCAACTAACCCAATATTTAAAAAATGTACAAATGCAATAAAAATATCGGTATCGGTACTCGGTATCGGCAAGTACCAAAAATAAAAGTATCGGTATCGGGCGAGTACTGGAAAAAGTGGTATCGGTGCATCCCTAGTTCTTATGATAGAAATTGTAATTAGAACAATTTTTGGGGATTTTTTTACATAGGAAAAAAAATGAACTTTACTTTTTGTAATATCTTGGCTTATCAGACTACTATTTCTATCATAATAACAGATGCAAAAATGTTCTTGTTTGTTTGGACAGATGCTCATCATGATGTAGCTGGCTTTGTATGTGTATTTTAGCTCGTTGTTCAGTGACTTCAGATGGAAGACTGCTGTGAAACAGACCACACAGATCCGCTGCTTTGGCTACATTCAAATCACACCTTATAAATCTCTCTCTCTCACTGAGGTTGTAGATTTGCATTTGTCAAGCAATTGCAGTTCAATGTGATAAATGCAAAATATGGCATGTAAAGTAAAATCACAAAAGCTCAGAAGGATAGGCAAAATATAGCAATACTGAAGAATTAATAGCAATACTGGAGAATTAATTAAAAAGTGCAACAGTAAATTATGTAGCAATCAACAAGTTTAATACAAACATACCACATTAGATGAGCAACAAAATGAATAATAAGCGATACAGAAGTATTTATACTCTGTGAGTGTCTGTACCAGTATTTTCCTCTAGAGGACAGTAAAACTCCCTCAAATACTGATGACAGATTAAAACCTCATAACATAATACATTTACATTACATAAAACACGACAAACGTACAAGAAGAGAATCACATATAGGCTACACTCCACATAGGCCTACTGTTAGGCTATTTAACAATGACTTATTGATTTGTGGTTCATATAAAAACTAAAAACATTGTAAAACTTTAAGGATAATAAGGTATAATTCTGAAAAGCTACTATTCAATGCTTGTTTGACATGAAAGTGGATTAACGCCCTGCTGAAAAAAACAATAGAAACCATCACAGAAATTCTAATGGTTTGCACTACAAATACCTTTACAAACATTACAAACCATCAACTTTTAACCATTAAAAAATGGTTTCCTGTAGTGCATTTTGGGACATATTACATTAGGATCTAGTGGTTTTATAGCAACCAATAGAAGGCAACCAATTACCAGTACAGACCAACAGGCACCATTACAGTTTCCATTAAAACCAGTACAATTCCCATTATAACCAGTAAAACCATTACAAATTATGTGATGGTTATTGTTTTTTGTTTCAGCAGGGTGGGCATTATTTCATATTTAGCGACACTGCATATGTGTTGTTCATCTGTGATCTCTCAGCGTTTGTCACAGAATTGGGTTCTTTTTCAACGATTCAGGTCTATTTAAAAGGGTTGGATTGAGTGTTGCGTGTAAACTCAGTGTGACAGAGGAGCAGTCAACCATTCGCGTTCAAATTAGGAAGTTAGCAAAGGTTTTTTCTTACATAACTGCGAAACACGGTGTGCAAAACAGCAGAAAACGAGAGTTTCCACACGAATGCGTGAAGGGCCACAACGCGAGCAACACTGAACCAGTGGAAAGAGAGAAAAAACACGGGAAAAAGAGAGAGAGCGTGTTCTTGATTCAGACAGACTGAGAGTTGATAATGGGAGAGAAAAACCTGCAAAACTGAGAGACGGAGAGAGACAATGGTGTCCATCAGAGGTCGTGGGAATTTATCAGGACGCCCAGAGGCGATTACAGGCTATTAATACACACACACACACACACACACAACACACAACACACGTCTGGCCTCTAACAATCACTCTTTTCTCTTGTGCTGTGTCACCGTCTTTCTCATGGTAATTTAAGATATGTTTGAGGAGCAGATGTGATCTGAAGGTTGTCTTCATATTCAAGAAACAAACGGAACTTATGCCGTAATGATTGACAGATGCGAAAATGATTAAAGATGAAACAGTAGCCTAACTGTCGCGCCTTTCCTTTGATCTTCGGTTTTCTCTCTCATATTTGAGTGAAACTGCATTAAGTTTATCTCTGACCCCTGTGTCCTTCACCCACTGACCTCATGCCGCCATCGACCCTGTGTGTGTGTTATTGAGGTTTTGGGTCGCGTCCCATTTGAGTCAGAGAGGATCACCTGTCTGCCTGTCTGTCTGAGCGTCTCTCCTGCTTGGGCGGGATGCTATAGGCCTATAGCATATCAAAACATATGGATTTTATTAATTAATTAATTAATCGTTTAGTTTATGATGTGAATCTGTCTCTTTCATATTTAAATCCTCTTTATGCCATTCCCGATTGCGTGGATTTCTAGGCTATCAAACTGACCGCATTTGGACTGCGAAAATTCGCTGAACATACCCTATATCTCGGCATGCATTTTGGCATAGGCTATATACATATTTATTCATACATACATTTTTGCATATACATACATACATTCACACACACACATACACACACACACACACACACACACACACACACACTATAGGCCTATTGCCAAAATGAACAGGTTTGACTATAGTAATTTCCATGAGTACAAATCTTAATGTTAAAGCATATGATATTCTAGGGAATTGTGTGCTTCTAATTGTAAAGCAACAGTTTGGACAGGACCTTTTTCTATTCTAACATGACAATGCCTCATATGGCAAGGTTCAAAAAGAAATGATTGATTCAGTCAGTGTGGAAGAACTTGACTGGTCTGCAAAGCCAAGTCCTAATCCCAGCTGAACACCTCTACTGTGACTTTAAATACAGACCTTGAGCCAAAAACTCATCGCCAAACACCAATGACTTGTACATATAGGTACAGTCATTTCAGACACTTCCAAAACTGTTGCAACAGAGATGGAAATACAATTTTAAATACATGAATTTTGTTTCAATCTTTGTTGAACAACGTCGTTTACACTGCGCTCTTGCGTTACTTGATCTTTTTATTTTGGTGCGTCAATCTGTTGAGTTACTTAGTATAGGAAATTATGATCCGCACTCACGAGAACAATCTTCTTTTTTCTTTTCTTTTACATTCATTACTGATGGGAAAAGACACAAACGTTTCGGCTCAAAGCCTTCCTCACGTTTCAGCTCAAAGCGAGGCTTTGAGCCGAAACGTTTGTGTCTTTTCCCATCAGTAATGAATGTAAAAGAAAAGAAAAAAGAAGATTGTTCTCGTGAGTGCGGATCATAATTTCCTATACTAAGTTTCAATCTTTGTTGCCACAGTTTTGTTAGTGCCTTTTTCTGTTGTAAAGAAGGGGGTGTCCCAATAATTTTGTCCATATGTGTATGTACAAGTCATTGGCGTGTGGTGATGAGTTTTTGGCTCAAGGTCTGCATTTAAAGTCATACCAGAGGTGTTCAGCTGGGATTAGGACTTGGCTTTCTGCAGACCAGTCAAATTCTTCCACACTGACTGAATCAATCATTTCTTTTTGAACCTTGCCTTATACACAGAGGCATTGTTATGTTATAACAGAAAAGGGTCATGTCCAAACTATTGCTATAAAATTAGAAGCACACATTTACCTAGAATATCATTATATGCTTTAACATTACATTTGTACTCATGGAAATTACTAAAGTAATCAAACCTGTTCATTAGAAGGGGGTGTTTCCAACACTTTTGACAATATAGTAGCCTATATATAGAGAGAGTGAGCCTAGAGAGAGAGGGAGAGAGATTAAAGTTGCTTATTGTGCATTAATACAACAATAGCATTATTTGTTCTTTCTTCCTGATAAATGCAGCCTCTTTCCATCATAATGTCCTAACAGGATCCTGCCTCACTCCTCCTCTCCTCTCAGCTCGTCTCTCTCTCGGTGTTTTCTCCCACACACACTCCTACTGTCACTCCACGGCTGTCATATGTTCAGATTTCCCCACCTCCTCATGCAGGCCTCCACCGCCGAAAATAAGAGCTCGCACAACAACCGCTCGTCTCCATAGAAACCATGCAGTGGCCGCTTTTAAAATCTCTCTAATGAAAAAATCAGGACAGAAACACAGATCAGAGGTCATAATACCAGTGTTCACAGACGCTCAAGGAGAGTTATGAACACCCAGAGCATGAACATGTTACCCAAAGGAGACAGAAAGAGATGCGGGAGAACATTTGGGTTTGGACACTAAATAATTTGACAAGAGGAGGAAGATAGATACATTCCCTCTAAGAATAGCAGAAAATCTGTGACGCTGAAGAAAACGAAAAAGATTAAAAGTCTGTTATCCCACAGACAGAAGAAAAAAACAAAGATAATTCAGTCGAGACAACTCATCAATGTCGTGAACAAGAGCGCGTTCTGATATCCATCATGTCTGAACTAATTTGGACTGAATTTCACTTGACATCAATCTGAAGTGAATATAATCACAGTGATAGGCTCACATCTTTCTCCTCCTCCTCCTCCTCCTTCGTTATCCACCGGTCACCCACATGAGCGCGAGACCGCGAGGATGAGGAGGAGAGCGCGCGCGCGCTCGGAGATTACCGCGTGAGTGAAGTCAAAACGGAGAGACCGGAGGGATTAACCTGCAAAAACTACAAGAAAACATGAATTACAAAAACACGCGGCCGGTAAAGTCGTGACAATGATGGGTGTGTTCGGAGAATAGGAAAAAAAGAGGGAGAGAAAGAAAACAGGACGAGCGAACGGAGTGCGTTTACCGCCAAAACACCAAGTGACCGCGAGGAGAAAACTAATTTACGGGGGGAAAAAAACGTTTACAGATGAGATATTTGCTTTTATAAGGTGAGCAATTCTTCATATCTTCATGTGTGTAGTAAGCTTGTCTGATTATACAAATGTCTGAATCGCTGTTAAAGTTTTCCTAGTTTATTTCCATACAACATTTATGAGGAATTATTATACTGGCATTTGGATGACGATGTCGCTGCATATAGTGTAAAATAGGACCTATACTATATGGTCAAATAATCTGCGTAATTTACGACTAGGCTACATGCTGATATGGCAATTATTAGTATTATTATTATTAGTCCTATTATTATAATTAGGAGTCGTAGAAACACAAATTAATGTTATAAATTAGGCTATAGCCCACTTGATGTCCGTTCTTAATTTCTTAAATTAACTAGGATATAATTTATAACTTTCATTAGTGATATAATGTGACAATATGCACATTCAAAGGACTGGCGTACATATCAAATCGACTGCGGATGGGCAGATGAGGTGCGGATAAATGCGGCTGAAACAGAGAAAATAAACTTTGATGTTGTAATGAAAAGAGATTATTCTCTGTTTGAGATCACGCACTGATCGCGCGCCGCATCTGGAGTTTTACTGGATTTACCGCGCGCGCGGAAACGTACCTGCGCGTCATATTTTATGTCACAGTCTCAATCCCGCGGATTTGAGGCGAACATCTGCTGCATGATGAAACCCCTGCGGTCAATTCGAAGTAATTATAAGTTTTCTGATGAGTTTTATACTCCGTTTACTACAGAACACTCTAGTAATAACCGAAAAAGCTGTTTAAACTGCTAGCGCGGGAAACTGGAGTTCTATGGCGCGGTTCGTTTGCAGCGCGGGCGCGTGTCTCGGCCAGTTTCCAGTGGAAAGCGCTTAATGTGCGGGAGAATCTGCCGCGTGACTTCATTTGATTCCCCTGATCAATAAGAGCTTAATGCACTTAATGCACTGACAAAAACAAAGTGTTTCCACACTTACAGAAACGTACCACGGTTTAACTATAGTTGTAGTTTGGACACACTTAATACCGTACCATTTACATAGGCGACAGTGCCAGGAAAATACTGCGTTATATAAATATGGTAATTATGCAGTACCATGGTAGGCTACATGTCAAAGTATGACAGTATTTTTGTGATATAATCAATTAACAAGCACAGCACTTTTCTGCAAATTAAGAAAGAGTACAAATTTGGTTCAAACTGTCAAAATTGGGTGCACAAAGTCTATAGACTTACCCAAAGCACACAATGACAATGTACCAAACTACAATGGCCAGAAAAAGTATCTGAATATCGAAATCACACTTATGTCATTAGTAGCTTACCGTTTATTTTAAAGAAACATGTACAAACTAAATATATAGTAAGAAGGTTGGTTTGAAATGCTATAACAATAGATGTTTAAGTTAACAAATGTATTGTCTAAATTTGTCATTAGTGGATTATGTTAATGTGATTTAATGTGTGGAACTACAAACAATGGATTGTGGCACCAACAAGGTCATGGGTTCAGTTCCAGATGAACTGATTAAATGCATACCTTGAAAGCAATGTAAGTCACTTTGGACAAAAGTGTCTGCCAAGTGCAGAAATGTAAACATCAACAAAACACCAGCTGTTACTGAAGACAAAGATCCTGCAGTCTTTGAGATACAGACACTTGATCTAATGAATGACGTCAGATATGAGGAAACGTGTATGAGAAATTGAAACTATTCACAAAAATTGTGATTTCTGTTCTTCTGACATATTTTTAGTGAAGCACCTTAAGAGCTTCATCATTTATCTAAAGAATAATAAATATATCAGATTAAATCTGCTTGAGTCTGAACTCACCTTCTGTCATTGTGTGTGTATGTGTGCGTGCTGTTGTCATATTAATCCCACACACACATACACACATGGACAGACGGACGGACGTCTCAGATTACAGCACAGGATCCTCAGGGCTCATTTCTCTGGATCTGCTTCATATCACTGTTAAAAATGAGAGATGAAGAGATTATTCAGATATCACTGGATTAGGAATTAAGAAAGAAATGTCTTCCACACACACACACAATCAGGGATTAAGTGTGTGTGTTCATGTTGTGTAACAAAGGTTAAGTCCATTTTGATTGTAAAGAGCAGTTATTGAGTCACATGCGTCTGTACTGTTGACGTCTGCATCTTCAACAATCCCACTCTCTCCTCAAACTATTTAATATGTCATTTAAATTGACTGTTCATCACAAGACATACTAATCTTTTCAAACAGTAGCTTAGAGGAGGTGTGTGTGTGTGTGTGATTGATGTCTGTAATGAGACCATGATCATGAAACACAGAAAACTGCCCTTCAGACATAATCAGATCACTTCACTGTCATTTACAGTGTCATGAAATGACAGTAAACACAATATAAAATACACAATAAACACACAACCTACAAAATGTACAAGTACACTCTAAAAATGGGAAGAGCCTAACATCTTTTTGAGCTATGATAGCTTTAACGAAATTATGTTTAACCAACAAACTACACTTTATTTTTAGCATAAACACATTTTTAAGTTGATTATTCAAAATAAAGTTGCTACCAATTGTTTCAACCTAATTCACTCATAAATTAACTGTTGGCCTTGGAACCAATTAATCGGGTATATTTCAGTTCAAATCAACGCCTAATATATAGCACATGGCAAATTTTAGCATGTAAATTTGACTAGTAAGTAAGATATTACTTGTCACATTAGCTCTACCCTTCAACACAATGGTAAAAAATGTAACCCAACCTTACAGAAACTCTTTTAAATGTTAAACATAACAGCATTAAATACTAACACGTCTTTCCCTTCACTAAAACACATTAAATAACAGTTAATTTTAACATTTAATCTCCTTATCCAGTCCAATGCAAACTGAAATGTACTTTTAAATACAGACATTTCAGGTTAACTTTACACACAATATTAAGTTAATGTAATGATCAACATTATGTCAACAGAACTCATCAAAATAATGTTTGCAACTTACATTTTAATTAAATGCATGACCGGAAGATTAAATAAATTTAATTTATTAAGTTGCAGTAATAGATCCCCTAAATTACTTTTTAGAATGTATTTCATATTTCATAGACAACAAGACGTATAAAACATGCAGCACTAAAATTGCAATGACACACTAAAAACACAAACTAAAATAATTTGCCATCCAGATTAGTTAACAACCACTGCCCAGATTACCCAAACATAAGTATTTTTATTCAAATATATTTTAAATAAAATTAAGTAATTCTATTTAGAAAATATCTACAGTATATTGTAATATATTTTTATTTTTTTCTATTTTCTACAATTAATGCCACATATTCTGTCATTTAAATGTACAGACATTCAAATTAATTGTTTAAATACTATTTGGAGCTATTGTATATCTAACAAATGTTTTAATCTAAAAATATAAGTCTAAATATAGAGCTGGACATTTAGAGAACATGCAAATCAGTGACGGTTGTTAGCCTACATCTTAGTGTGTGAGTGTGTGTGTTTGTGTGTGAGGGCTATTTTAACAGCTGCTTTGACCCAGATCACAGCATCCAAACCAGAACACAAATATAGTTTGTGTCCACATCACATCAGCCTGAACTTTCAGCATCACATCACGGCTGATGCGTCTCTGTTTCTCTGTCTGCAGTGTGTGACATACAGTAGATCCAGGTGTGTCAGGATGCTGATACCCAATCTTTCCGGGTAAACGGAGAACACTGTTCCGTCGTGTCACTGAAGAACGCAGCGCGCACACACACACACACACACACATACACACACACACACGCACACACACACACGCTGAAGATCAAATACAGCATGGGAACCAACAGAGCCAACAGGTAAGAGTAGAATGTGTGGGAGCATTCACGTTTATGGGTCAAAATATGGCACAAAGTATGCATAGTTTACTCAATTTGAATTATTTCTAATATTACAAAATTCATTTGGATGAATCAGTATATGTGATGAAATTTGTGTCTCTTTTTTGAGAGCTTTGAACTATGTTCTGTTTAAAAAGTTTCCTTTTTCCAAGGCAATTTGTCTTGGACTCAAAAGCTGCAATGATACACAAGTAACACATACGAGTAAAGACAGAGACACATGACAAATATCAAATAATAAAGCATAAAGAGGTTTTACCCATCAGCAAGAGCCCTGTAAACATCTGATGGTGTTCATGTTCGTTTACTGAAGTCTTTGGTTCTTCCATTACCCTAAACACCACACACCTGAGGAGTAATGAAATAATTTTATTAAACATAGTTCACAGAAACAATATCATTGTCATCATTTACTCAAGTTGTTCAAACCTTATGACTTTCTTTCTAATTTGGAACACAGAAGATGATATTTTGAGAGTTTTTTGTCCATACAATAAAAGTCAATGGGTTCCAATGTTGTTTGTTTGTTTCCAAATGTTTAGAAAGAATACAGGTTTGGAATGCCATAAGGGAGAGTAAATGATGACAGAATTATCCTTTTGAGTTAAATATCCATTTGAGTCCTTAAATCTGTGGAATAAATGGTAAAATGCTGCCAAATGTAGAACTAGGGTTCAACTCAAAAGTTTGTGGACATTTTCTCAGCTGGTTAGTTTATCAGTCTGAACTCTCAGAGTCAAATAATGTGTGTTTAAAGGGATAGTTCACCCAAAAATGAAAATTTGATGTTTATCTGCTTACCCCCAGGGCATCCAAGATGTAGGTGACTTTGTTTCTTCAGTAGAACACAAACGAAGATTTTTTAACTCAAACCGTTGCAGTCTATCAGTCATGTAATGTAAGTGAATGGGAATCACGGCAAACATACATACGTAAAAAAAACATACACAAGCAAAACCAATTTAAACCCTGCGGCTCGTGACGATACATTGATGTGTAAAGACACGAAACGATCGGTATGTGCAAGAAACTGAACAGTATTTATTAGTGATGGGACGATTAATACCGATGCTCTGACGCAGTTTTCAAAGCACTATTGTATCACACACTGTGCCGATGCTTGTATCGAAATGACAACACCACGTCATTGATAACGTTTGAAGCTTCGAACGTCATGCAGTATAGGAAGGTCGGGACAGCTGGTTTGAAAAGATTTGGCGCTTCGCATGACTCTTGTGTTTGACTTTACATTGACTTGGTTGAGTTTCACACAAATGCCGGCACAGACATGCATGTTCGGTTAGAATCGCCCTAAACTCGTGCATCTTCGGATGCGGAGCTGCACGGAAAGTTACCAAAATGGTGTGCACACCGCCACGCAAAATGAGTTAGCGCGCACTCAAAGCGAACTTCCGCCAACACCGCGATGACGTCATATTTGCCGCGCGCACCCAAGCGAACTTGCGGACGCGTCGAATATAAATCAGCCTTCACGCGCCGGCTGAAGAAGAAGAGGCGAACACGCTCAGGACAGTTCAGACATTGCGGTAAATCAGAGGTAAAAAAACGATATAAATACTGTTCAGTTTCTTGCACAGACCGATCGTTTCGTGTCTTTACACATCAATGTATCGTCACGAGCCGCAGGGTTTAATTTGGTTTTGTTTGTGTATGTTTTTTTGACTCTCAAAGCCGTGATTCCCATTCACTTACATTATAAGACTGATAGACTGCAACGGTTTGAGTTAAAAATAGTTTGTGTTCTACTGAAGAAACAAAGTCACTTACATCTTGGATGCCCTGGGGGTAAGCAGATAAACATCAACTTTTAATTTTTGGGTGAACTATCCCTTTAATGCTGCTTCTCTAGAACAAGACCATCTTAGACCTATTAAAGAGGATGAGGAAGGACAACATCTTGCTATTTAAGGCAAGACTATGGGCTATTTTGCTTCCATATCATGTCTTCTTTTAGATTAGTGGAAAGAAAACATCCAAAATACACATTAAACTGTTTGTTTTATTGTACTTTATTGTAGATTTCAATCTCAATACATATCTTTAAAAGTTTGTTTCTCCACTTCAGCTGCACTTACATATACCAAACGTAACAGTTTTATTCCTGTCTATATTCTGAAGGTTTTGCTGATGGGTTTGTTCATATATCATTCCTTGTTTTTATTATTGCACTGTATATATTTGCTCATGTAGATTTCAGATTTCTTATAATGAGTTTTTATCTCTACTTCAGCAACACTTACACTAAACTTTATTTCTCTCTATATTCTGAAGGTTTTTACTGAGGGATTTGTTCATATATCATTCACACTGATTTATATAACACTTTATTCCAAAAAACATGGTAAAAATGCATTTCTTTATAGACTGAGTTTGTTTCTCTACTTCAGCAGCACTTACATACACCAAACTTTACAGTTTTATTCCTATCTATATTTTGAAGGCTTTTACTGAAGGGGTTGTTCATATATAATTCATACTGATTATATAACAATTGATTCCTAAAAACGTGGTGAAAATGTATTTTTTTCTGGCTGTTTACAGTATTATCTGATTTATGGAGTGATAAAAAGAAAAACCCAAAATTCCCTCTGTAAAAACCTTTAACTCTAACATGACAACAAAATCAAACAAGAATTTTGAACATGGTTTTATCCAGTTTTCAGATAAATATATGCAAATTTGTGCACCTTTGACTAGATAACGCCCCATTTGGATATTTAACCTGTAAAACATTTTACTTGCCTTAAATAATGACTTTTTTTAGGTTAAAAAAAGCTTAAAATAATAAACTTCATGCCAAAATTTTTACAATTTTGTTCAACAGCCAGATTTTTACACTTTTTTTCATTCAATAAACTAGACACAGTAACAGTAATTATTGAAAATACGGTTTCATATGAAGTTTCACTGGCTCAGACACATTTACTGTCACTCATGTGCTCCACCAAACATCAGCAGATGATTGAGAGCCAGTAACACTGGCAAACTGTTTATTTATTTGCTTATTAGTGTGTGTGTGTGTGTGTGTGTGTGTGAGAGAGAGAGAGAGATAGAGAGAGAAAGAGAGATAGGGCTCAGGTTATAATCCCTAAACCTTCACTGACCGCAATCCTGATATGGCTAAATGACTGGCCTTCCCTCATAATCCCAGATGAGGGGCAGGTAACGCACACCTGAGGCCCTCATACCTTCACACACAAAAATCTGAAGAGAGGGACAGGGAAGCTATGGAGAAACAGACAGTCCTGATCCCACTGACAGAACCTTCAGTAAAGGTTTGGGAGGTTCATCAGGAGGATCCGTCAGTGTGTTTCTGCAGAGAGACGCATTAGTGACTCATGGTTTATCTGGAGTGAGTGTGTGTCCTTTAGAGCGTTCACTGGAAAGAACAAATGCTCCAATCAGATTACAGCGCTTCACCTGTCCTCCTGCAGCTCCAAAAACTCACATTTCACACATTTAGTTATTTTTATAGTGCTTTATACAATACAGATAGTTTCAAAGCAGCTTCACAGAAATAAAAAGCAAATAACAGTGTAGCAAAATTAATCAACTAAGAAACAAATTCAAATTCTGCTTTAAAGCAGCTCTACAGAAAACATTAGTGTCATTATTCAGAGCAATTCATTTCAAAGCTCATTCAATTCAGTTCACGATTATTAGCTATCTATAACTATTCAAAACAATTTATCAAGTTAATTGATGTATACCTGAATACCTGAAATAGAATAAAATAAAATATACCTGAATTCAAAATAACTTTATTAGTTTAAAAAAAACCTAAAACTACAACTGAAATAAACTAAATAGTAATATTTAAAAATAAAAACAAAATCATGTGAAATTAATACAAATTGAACTAAAATTAAAACAAAAACCTGAAAATCTAGAAATAAAAGCTGATTCCAAATATAAATAAATATATATTAGTTATTTTATAAATAAAAATAAAACTGTAAAACAAATGCATTATTATAAATAGTAATATTAAAGAAAAGATACAAGTGCATGAAATTACTAAAAATCTAACTGAAATTAAAATGAAAACTGAAAATATATAAATAAAAGCTAATGCACAATATTAAAACAAACAGAAAAAAAAAGTAAAATAAAAAAAAAAAACTGAAAAAAGTGAATTCAAAAGATAAATAACTATAATTATTCAGCTCAATGTTCATTCAATTCTGGTTAAAAAAAATCTCTCTGAAGATCCGTTTTCTGACCACAAACTCTTCTGTTGTCCCTCTCAGGTACAGCATCGTGTCTCCTGATGAGGAGGGTCTGAAGATCTCCACCCTCGGCCTCCACAACGGCCACGGCTCAGGACGGCTTCACTCCCCCGGTGGAGAGGCAGGCCCAAGCGCGGCATCGACGGTGATGAGGCCCGGCTACAACAGGAAGATCTCCACGTCCGGCCGCGGCCAGCTGCGGAGCCGCTTCGTCAAGAAGAATGGTCAGTGCAACGTGGTCTTCGCCAACATGGACGACAAGCCGCGGCGGTACCTGGCGGACATCTTCACGACGTGCGTGGACATCCGCTGGCGGTACCTGCTGATGATCTTCTGCTCCACCTTCTTGTTCTCCTGGCTCGTGTTTGGCTTGATCTTCTACAGCGTGTCTTTAGCGCACGGGGACTTCGATAAAGATCACGAGAGCAGCAGAAAGCCGTGGAAACCTTGTTTGCTGCATGTCGAGAGTTTCGTCGGCGCGTTCCTGTTCTCAATCGAGACCCAAACTACGATTGGTTACGGCTGGCGCTGCGTGACCGAAGAGTGTGCCGTAGCGATCGTAACGGTGGTGGTGCAATCGATCGTTGGATGCATCATTGACTCTTTCATGATTGGCACCATCATGGCCAAAATGGCACGTCCGAAGAAGCGAAACCAAACCTTGCTGTTTTCGCATAATGCGGTGATTGCGTTGCGTGACGGGAAGCTGTGTTTAATGTGGCGCGTTGGGAACCTTCGGCGAAGCCACATCGTTGAAGCCCACGTTCGCGCTCAGCTCATCCGACCCTACGTGACGGCGGAGGGCGAGTTCATCCCGCTGGAAAATATGGATTTGAACGTGGGCTACGACGAAGGTACAGACCGCCTCTTCCTGGTGTCGCCACTAGTAATCGTACACGAAATCGACGAGGACTCGCCGCTTTGGGGAATGAGTCGGGCAGATCTCGAATCGGACGATTTCGAGATCGTAGTGATCCTGGAGGGAATGGTGGAGGCGACAGCAATGACCACGCAAGCCCGTAGTTCGTACCTTTCCCGCGAGATCCTATGGGGTCACCGCTTCGAGCCAGTCATCTTCGAGGACCGCGATCGCTACCAAGTCGATTACGCGCATTTCCACAAAACCTATGAGGTTCCCTCGACGCCCGCCTGCAGCTCTAAGGAGCTGAGCGAACTGACCGGGCACCGTTCGTCCGGGTCGTCCCGTTCCGTGACGCCAGACAGCCGCAGCCGGGCGCAGACGCTCCGCCCGCCGCACTCGCCCAGCGCCTTCTGCTACGAGAACGAGGTGGCGCTGTGCTGCGGAGAGGACGAGGAGGAGCAGCCACGCGACCAGCTGACCGTCGCTCCCACAGACTTCCAGAAAATGTTCCAGGATTCGGCCACCATGACCTCTGGAAACAACATGCTCTGCGTACTGGACATGGACAATCAGATCGAGTTTGACATTCTGCAGACTGCCATACCACTCGACCCCATGACGTATAAGAGCGAATCCGAGATATGACATTCCCACAAGTACATGCATTTAAATACATTTAATTATATATAAATGTAGTTATATAAATATTTAAGTAAATTATTCAAATGTATTATACTGAGGTTATAAAATTTATTTATATAAATAAATAAATAAATGTAATATAATGTATTAATTTATATAAATGTGTTACGTAAATATATAATAATTTACTTAAATATAAATGTAGAAAGTTATGTTTATAAATATTTAAATACATTTATAAAAATACATGTTATTTATATATAAATGTACACTGATATATTTATAGAAGCAAATTATTTATTAAACTGTATTATTTATAATACAGTATTATTTATATAAATGTATTATATAAATGTAATACTTCTGAATAATTTATTTGCATAAATAAATATAAATAATTTACTAGTAATAAATTTGTATATAAAAAAATAAATTACATAAAATGCATTATATTTAAATACATTTACAAATAAATAAATACATTATATATATATATATATACTGTATATATACACACACACACATTTATCCTAAATGCATTCATAAATATAATACATCCAAATAATTTACTTGTATAAATAAATATACTTAATATAATACATTTGTATATAAATAATACATGTATTTAAATAAGCGTATATTCATTTACATAAATTGAATATATTTATATGATTAAATACATCTATTATTTATATATAAATAAATCGCCTTGCCTGCATTGGTTTTGTACTTTGCTCATCGCAGTCTTCCCAAAGGAGGAAGTGGGGGTGTTTGGCCTCAAGGAACACGTGACCCTAAAGGTTATGACCTCATGTCATGTCATATAAATGGTCATTGATGAGTCTTCCAGCAGAGATTAAACGCATCCTCAGTGGAGCTAGTGACAGAAAGTAAGACTAATGCCAAGAAGACTGAAACAAGTGAAGCACAAATAACGTCACCAAAGGAGTCGAGCTCAGGACGGACTGATGTTTCTCTCTGTTCATGTGTACAGTTACTGTAAATATGACATAAAAAAAACTGTCAGATTCTTCAGACAAAATGGATCCATGTGCTTCATTAATGTTGATTAACACAAAATACTTAGAGTTCACCAGGTCACAACAGTGCAATAAACTTTAATAGTCTCCAAATTATAACTGTGAGTTCAACAAAAAAAGACTGGTTTTGATAACTTGAATACAAAAGCAACATTAGTTAGTTTGTCAAATTCTATCATTTAAAGTTCTATTTGAGTAGATTTTTTTTCCAGCTCTGTCATTTGTTTGAATGTTTGGAGGGATGGAAAGATGAACGCTGTGAATACTGTCTGAAATTAAGTTCCATCCTGGTGAAAGAATCTCAACGGTTCATTAAATATTTTTTATGAATTTATGTTCGAAGCAATGACAGCTTTCTAGTGTTAAAAATTTAAAGTTTTTCATGATTAGGGAAATCATGATTTATTATTCTAAAAATATGCATCTGAAAACAATGGAAGCCCATTTATGCTATGGAATTTTTAAAAAAAGAAAGTAATTACTACTACTCACAATTCAGACTTTGTTTCTCGCAGTCTTGAGGGGGAAAAAAAAGACAAAATTGTGAGAAAAAATTAAAATTCAGACTTTTTTGCTCTCACAAGTTTATATTTCGCAATTCTGTGTTTCCACCACAGAATAAAAAAAGAAAGTTTAAATCTCGCAGTTCAGAATTTAATATCTCATAATTCAGACTTTTTTTTTTCTCGTGAGTCTTCGATTATAGCTCTAAATTCTGAGTTTGTCACAATTCAGACTTTTCAAAAAAAAAAAGAAGCGAGTTTTGTGATTTTTTTGTGATTCTCACTGAATTGTGAGGCAAGTCACAATTACCTTTTTTTTAATTTTTCATTCTGTGCTGGAAAGAGGCTTCCATACAATAATGCAATCTTAATCTAACCAGCTAATTGTGGGTGTTTTCTTGTTTTGTTTGACATGTTAAGCGTGTTGCACATCATTATAATGTTGTCGTATGGTTTTGTGTTGGACTCGTCCAGCGTTTAAAAGGGAATGAGGTTTAATGCAGTCGAGCCGTTTGGCGATTGTGTGATATGTTGATGTGTGTCTGTGGAAAAAGCACTTTCACTCTTGAATTGTACTGTGAATCCAGGACAGATGGACACGGTGATATAAGCTGATGTAGTGAGTTATAAATGCTCCAGTCTTTAATGTATAAACTAGAGATCAATAGCAATGTTCATTTTTTATGTTTCCCCTGTCTATTCTCCGATTGTGCTCGTCTCAGGATGGTTCTGGGCGAATCTGATGTGTGTAAATATAAAGCTGCTGCATGATGGCAATCTTTTCTCAGCTGGTTTTACGCGTCTTCCCGTTTGAAAATCTTCCAGATGATGTTCTGATGGAGAAACTTTACTTGAAAGAGTCGAAACTCCCGAAATGCACTTTATCTTGTTGTGTTGCACCTTCTAATGTGATACCGAAATAAATCTTTCTACTGCACTATTGTTGGATGTCTAAGCCCATATTAAACACACGAGCAGTGACGTAAATCACAGACTAGCATAGCACTACATGACCTCTCATCGCTAACCGCATGACCTCCGTGCTTCAGGAAATCATTTGACTAAAACTTGGTTCATGAAACAGACTGGTAGAAAAATGACTGAATACAACTGCACAGCTGTTCACTAAATTTAGAAGTTATTTTCAAAAGGACTGAACAATACAGATTTAGTCAGAACATCAGATAAACACTCCTGCAGATAAACATTTCACACATCTGATGACAGCATGAGTCTCTCATCTCACCGGCGGATGGAGCAATACACTAACATTTTACACACAAGCACACAAAACCAACACAACCAGCGCCCTCTGCTGCTCACTGATGCTTTCCACAAATACACACCTACCTCAGAAATAAATAATACTCGAAAAACAAAAAACAATATTCGAGATATTTTAAAAGTCAACAGAAAAAATGATAAAAAAATACATTCGCACATTTTAAACTTTTACAGAGAATAAAACATCACCTACCTCAGAAATAAATAATACTCATAAAAAAACAATATTCGAGATATTTTAAAAGTCAACAGAAAAAATGATAAAAAATACATTCGCACATTTTAAACTTTTACAGAGAATAAAACATTATTTTAGTACCTTCTGAGGTGTACAGAAATACATATTTTAGCAGCTATTAAACGTTTACAGAGAAAAAAATACATATTAGCCCATTTTAAAATATATTAGCACATTTTTAAAGTGTACAGAGATAGATTAAGAGAATATCAGAGAACCTTTGCAAGTCAAGAGAACATGTGAAAGCGTTTTAATTGATCTAGGTTTTATTTTGATATGGACCGGGGGGGGAGCTGAAAAACGGATAGGTAATTCTGGAAGAAAACTACCAGTATATTTTCAGGTTTACGGACATTCCTTGAACCCTAAAACGAAACGCAATACAAAAACCCAAGTCCTTTATATAAACACGATATAAAAGCGAACAGAGACCGTTCTCAGAACTCTAGCTAACGTTCTGGCAAGGTTCTCTCAAGATTATGAACAAACGTTCTTCCGATAACGCTAATAGAACGTTCGTTCGAACTGACCTGGTCTTTAATAATGTTCTCAAAACATTAGTACAAAAACATATCTGTAGGTGTACATTGTTCATGGACATGTTACATTTTTTAAATGTTTTAGTTGAACGTTGATATAATGAGTGTTTCTCTTTAAAATGTAACTACTTGTTTGAAAATTGTCCGAATATTCAGACCATTCAAAATAAGCATCCTGTTTTAAAAATTATAAAATGGAATGTTGATCGTATAAACAGGAAAAAGTAGGCTGAGCATCTCAGACAGCGGCAGTAGAGGGAGACAGAGAGACCGAAACACATTCAGAAAACCCCCCCCACAAGAACTGAGTCCAGTTACTGAAACACAGCCATTGTTAACTCTTAAGAACTAGTCTGACCAGATAGCCAAGAGATCATCTTTCTTACTGCTCATTCTATTTTATTTTTTAAATAAACTGAATTAGAAAATGGTTAAGACTAGTCTCAAAGAAAAAAAAAAAAATTAGATGACTAATTTGTAATACTAGTCTAATCAGGTTATGAGACCGGCCGCTGAACTTCTGCCCCTAACAGTGACCTTTGACCTCAAGGGTCAGAGTAAAAGTTCAAAGACAACAACCTTTCTTCATTTTTCTTTCTTTCTGGAATCAAAATGTTTCATTATAAATGTGTTTTGTTGTGAATATTCTTTTAACTAGTCGTGCATTTATAGGCTTTACCACTTTCCATCCTGTTTAAAACCCTTTTAACTAACAAAAGCCTGTTTCTCAATGATGTCAGACGAAGGAAGTGACATCGTCTGATGTTTTCTAGTGTTAGTTTGTCACTGACATGGCACAAAATATTGAAAAAAAAACATTTGAAGAATTGTCTGTACAAGTAATTTTAATTTAAATGATTAAACTAATGTAATAAATTGAGTTGAATCTCGTATAACCTATAAAAAAATGTAGCTGGAATTGGTAAAATTAATTTTGAAGAGCTAAATTAATGAAATAAAAACATATTATGAATATGACTTATTGATCACATAATTTTTTATATAAAATAGTATCTCTATGATACTAAAATAACACTGTATCAAGTAAATAATCAAGTATTACACTAAACAATTCTGATGAATATCTTTCATTATTATACTGTATTCCTCAAATTAATGTAAATATCAATTATAATTTAACTATTATATTTCAACGTCATTTTTAAGTTACACAAGATTCAACTTGAGTGAGTTTAGTATAATCTAAGTTGAAATAACTTAGCATTATTGCAGAAGCATCGAGATACTAGTTCTTGTTAATATTTTGAATTAGATTTTATTTGTATATTTTCTACTTTTTAATGTTCATTTTAGCTAAAATTTTTGTAAATTTCCTGCTTTGTCATTTTCATTAGATTTTGTTATTTTTTAAATGTCTATACAGTTTTCACTCATTTTATTTCAGTTTTAGTTATTTTAGAACATCAGCTTAAACAAAATGAAAATAAAATAAATGTTATATATATTATATATATATAATTTTATTTCAATTACCTTTTATTTTATATATAAAATATATTATTTATTATATTATTTTATTTATTATATATTATAATATTATTTAGTTTCAAATAAAATATATATAATAATCCTGCAGCCAGTTTAATTATACATTAAAAAATTACGGCTGGAACTAAATTTCAGTTTTTAATCTGAAGTAGGTGGACTTTTTTACAGTGTAAAGTTGAAGTGACCAAAGCAGATTTCTGATCCACACTTTCATTGAAATACTCCTTAAACGACAACATGAACACATGATTTTTTGAGTGTCACGGACCCAAACCCATCGATTAACCTCTGCAGCTCGTCTTTTGGAGGAGGTTCTGGGAGAGAGAGATGTTTGCGGATCCACGCCTGAGGCAGACAGACTCATTACTGAGAGACAGAGAGAGAGAGAGACAGGCGTGATGAAACTGATAGTGCTGTATTGTGTGGGTCAGTAACAGAGGCTCATTGTCAGGATTTACTGCCCCCTGCACTGCTCATTATGAGCCGTTCCCCCTCACTCGCACACATCCCTCCATCCCTCCATCCATTCTCACAAACCCTGCTTCCTGTCTCCTCTCTCTCTGGAAATACATAAACATGCAGCTTTACATCTGAAGATCTCCTCTCATTTTAGTACATTTTAAATTTTATTTTACTAAATAAATCTGTTTATTTCATGAAAGTAAAAGCATTAATTAAAGTCCTGCTGAGTTTAAAAGTGGATCAGCAGCACCTCCTGCCTGCAAACACTGCAACTACAGTAAAAATCACTTTTTTTTAAAAGTTTTTTTTTTGTATTTGCAGATACTTGTATCCAATGTGACTGGCAAATGAGGAATAAAACTACCAAAAACTAATTGGAACTCAAATTAAACTCATCTTAGCTGAAATTAGTAAATCCTTATTGGACAATTCTGCAACACTGACCAGTGTTATTTTAGTATAATTTAAAATACTATTATTTTATATATTTTTTCTAAATATTTTGAATTAGTTTTTTTAGGTAACACTAAGTTCTCACTTATTTTAATGTGTCCCTGTTACACGTTACATGTACTTACTATTATAATAACAATAAATTATGCATAATTACATG
>NW_015650353.1:28908-35909 GCF_001515625.1 Sinocyclocheilus rhinocerous
TTATTTTAGTATAATATATATATATATATATATATATATATATATATATATATTTATTCGGTTTTTGTTTTTTAAATTTGTGTTAAAGTTTTATTCAGTTTGTTGTATAGCTTTTTTTTTGTTTAGTTTTTTTGCTTTTTTAAATAAAGTTTTTGCTAGTAGTATTAGCATTATTGTGTTTTGTACAGGAAAAGACTGCAAAAAAAATGCTACAATAAAAATCTGGGAATTGGTTAACTGTAAGTTACATACAAGTTACTATATACAGTTAAAATCCAAATAAGCTGGCATTTAGCTGATATTTAAATATGTATATATTTACCAGCTACTATTTTTACTGTAAATTTAACAGGATACTTTTTACAATAATGACTGACTCTCTTCTCTCTCTCTAGTTTATATAGTTTTTTTCCCGTTTTAGTTCATTTTAGTGCATCAATTTAAACTATATTAAAAAGATAAATGTTTCAGAAATAAAAGAACAGCTGAAGAGAAGTGTTTTATATTTAATTTTATTTCAGGTAACATTTATTTTATTTTAAGTAACAATTTTTTAATGGTTTTAGTTTTAACTATGATGCAACAGGAAGAAATATCTGCCAATGAGGTCGAAAAATAAACTTGGTTTCTCTTTGAATTTAGGTTGATTTTTCTGACCTCACTGGCAGATATTTATTCTTATATTAACAATAAACTCACTTCATTTCAGTTCACTTCTCACAAAACAAGACGTCTTTTTTAAAGTCTTAAAGGCATCTACCAGAGGAATATCTGATGCTGAAGTGAATCTCAGCACATCATGAGAGTCCAACATCGCAAACTAAACTAAAGACTGAATGAAGCAGTGAATCCTGGCCAGAAACGAGATGCGTTTGTTTTTCTGTCTGTTATGAGGAGATTCTTTGTGTCGCTGGATCTTCATCAAACTAAACACACACACACACACACACACACAGATCATGACAAAGCATCTGATGCGTGTGTGTGACGCAGATCTGGTTTTGAGGGTTAAAGATCAACGGTTATGAGATGCAAACGTCCTGCGATTATTTATCACTGCAAATAATCTTCATCTAGAGATATGAAATAAAGCCACTGCAGGACAGTCATGTATTCATTTACACGCTGGTTTAGTGCAGGTCTAGACCACCACAGTCTACCAAAACACATCTGCTGAAACCAGTCTACCAGTATAGTCTTCAACTATAACAAATTGTGCACTTATTGCATCAACATTACATGTAGTAAAGATACTTAAGTCTTACTTAAGTGAGTCAAAAACACTTTATAGTTCAAACAACTGAATTTAATATAAATTTAAACTATAATGCATTCTCATTTAACTTCAAATAACATGCCATTAAGAATTCACGTCAAAGTTCATTTCACACTTAAGCACATTCTATCAAAGTATATTATTTAGAATTTCATAATTCTATTATCTTTGAAATATGGTTAAAGTACTGCTGAATGTACTGACAAAAGTTTTATCCAAAGCAACTTACAAAAAAGGAGCAATAGTCAAAAATATTCACAATATATATGCTGAAATGTGTAATTTAAATATATTTGTAATTAAACATTTGTTTTGATGAAGCTGCAATTTAGTACATTTTAAATATATTAATTTTTTTATGTAATATCAAATAACAGGTTAGAGTTAAAGGGCTCATACGATGCGATTTCAATTTTTCCTTTCTCTTTGGAGTGTTACAAGCTCTTGGTGCATAAAGAAGATCTGTACGCACACTCATACTATATGTATCAGATCATCATCATGAAGATGCCATGAGAACAAAATGAGACACTAATGAGATCTTTCATCTCTCAAACTGCCAATATATCAATCAAAACTCTGAGATCTCAATATGAACTCAAACATTTCAGCAGAAACAAGTTCTTGGATGAAGCGTAACGAACCTCCATCAACTGGAAACAGAACAGAAAGTGACAGACACTTAAATCTGAGCGTGAACATTCATCTAACAGGGAAAGTCCTCAGAACGTTGTTGAATGTTCTCTGTGAAGTTATGAACAAACCTTCTTCCAATAACGTTAATTTACAAATGTTCATTCAAAGTTATCTGGTCTTTAATAATGTTCTCAAAACATTCTGGCAAAGTTCTCTCAAAGTTATGAACACACGTTTGTCCGGTAACATTAATAGAATGTTTGTTCATAGTTCTCAAAAATGTTCTCAAAACATTGGCACAAAAACATTATTTATACATAATTCACGGAACAATTTTTCTCTAAAACATTTTAGTTGAATGTTCATTTTAAGTGTTTCTTTTTTAAATGTTGCTACTTTCAGTGAACATTCAAAAGTAACGTTCCCATAATGTTTGCAAAATGATACAATGGAATGTTCTATTAACATTCTTATATCCAAGAAAATACCATTAAAACCCTGGACATTCAGAGAACATTCAGAAACAAGATTTTCACAACAAATGCAGACATGGTTTTATGTTTACGCAGCGCGATGCAACACAAAGCGTAAAAAGACAGTATAAGTCATTATAATCAGTAATTATGTCCCCACTGGATGCAACAAATGCCTCATTTATAATGACTTTTAATGTTTTTGTCACGTCGCCCCGGCCTGACAGGGCATCACAATATGTTAAGGGGCATAACATTTCCGTCACACGCTTGAGGTAATCGGCCAATCACAACGCACTGGATAGCTGGCCAATCACAGCACACATTATTAACATTCTTATATCCAAGAAAATACCATTAAAACCCTGGACATTCAGAGAACATTCAGAAACAAGATTTTCACAACTTAATGGTAGATGTATTCTTGTTAGCTCTATGAAGTTTAGACCAGACAGAAGCATCCATCAAACTCAAATCACTTCTGACTGGAAACTCTGATGATGGTGAGATAAGGCACTGATTACAGGCGCATTCTGAAGGCAACAGCTAGTTAGTTAGTTAGACTCACCGTCACAATAGATGAACATCTGCTAAACTTCATCAACATCACACCACGTCATTCTGTCAAACACATGCTATTTGTTCAGAGTATAAAATGTGTATCTAAATCAACAAGGAGAAGATCACAAAAGAAAAATGAAAATTAAATAAAGTAAGTTGCTGGACTATTTGTTGGTCATGTTCACTCATCTGTAAATGAGGAACACAAAGGGCACCTGTTTGGCTGAAGGACCCGGATGCAGTTGGACTGAATCTGAGACGGTCAGGATCCTCTGAAAATCACAGCTCAGGTTTCTAGTGTTACTCTCCCTGTTTCAGGGGCATTTCTGTTTGAGAGAAACATGTCGTCTGTTCCAGTAGCAGTGAAATGTGAAAAAAGGTCACATGATCAGAGAGCGTTTGACAGCTGTCCGTCATTCGTTTCACTGACAAACACAATCAATGATCTTCACCAGCACTTTACTGCTGCTTTAAAGATCTTTAAAGATTAATTTGGAGCAGTTAGCTCAGGCGATCATCACTAGCGCTTCCAACGGTCAGTGTTAAAGCTGAGTGAGTGTTTGTGCTCAAGGATTTCTCAGATCATGTGCGAGCTGCTGCTTTACTGAGTAATCAGATGCAGCATTTTCATCAGAAAACAGGTGGAAAACCCCGACAGATACTGAATGAGGAACCAGAAGCACATCCACAGAGCAGAAGATCACAGAGACACGAGACTGCAGGACTCTATACACATCAGTCAGAAAACACCTAACGACTGAACAGAATGCCCTAACAACCACTAACAACACCCTAACAAATACTAACAACACCCTAACAACCACATCAATACTTTACATGTGCTTTAGTACATTAATCAACACATCAAAATAAGTGTACTTCATTAAAACATGACAAAAGTTTATATTAAATGAAATTAAATCATACTAATTAAAAGTACTTTAAAGTAAAACTTTTAATTTGATGTTATTACAAAGTGCATGTTTTAAAAGTTAAGAAAAAGTCATGAACGTGTCTCACTTTAAATACACTTAAGAGGCCTTTTATTATATATATATATATATATATTTAAAAATCTACTTGCAAGATTTTAAGTTCACTACAAGTGCACTAGATCCAAAACAACACATTCTACAGCAGCAAACGAGTTTGTTATGAATCTCTCACATCGTGTGAGTGTGTGTGTTTGTCACAGTGATTTCTCATCCTCTCTGTCTTTCATCTCTCTCTCCTTCTCTCTCTTTCATCTGTCCATCCCGTCAGTAACAACGGCTCCTTTCATTCGTTCATCTCCGCCCCCCACCGCTGTAATTCAATGTTCCCAGAAAAACACATGATTGGAAAGTCAGTCAGTCTTTACAGCCTCACACTCTTCCTCACGGCCCTTCAGAGTCTTCCTCAAACCGCAGGACCACATCTGCTACACACACACACACACACATCAGAGACATTCACAAACACACACACACACACACACACACACACGCGCGCACGCCTGAATGAGGAACCAGAAGCACATCCACAGAGCAGAAGATCACAGAGACACGAGACTGCAGGACTCTATACACATCAGTCAGAAAACACCTAACGACTGAACAGAATGCCCTAACAACCACTAACAACACCCTAACAAATACTAACAACACCCTAACAACCACACAGAATGCCTAACAACTACTAACAACACCCTAACAACCACACAAAATGCCTAACAACACCCTAACAACCACACAGAATGCCTAACAACCACTCAACCACATAGAATGCCTAACAATCACTAACAACACCCTAACAACCACACAGAATGCCTAACAACCACTAACAACACCCTAACAACCACACAAAACGCCTAACA
Source organism: Sinocyclocheilus rhinocerous (assembly GCF_001515625.1). Classification (NCBI taxonomy): domain Eukaryota; kingdom Metazoa; phylum Chordata; class Actinopteri; order Cypriniformes; family Cyprinidae; genus Sinocyclocheilus; species Sinocyclocheilus rhinocerous. The sequence goes on from NW_015650353.1 coordinate 33,710, forward strand.
ACACCCTAACAACCACACAGAATGCCTAACAACCACTAACAACACCCTAACAAATACTAACAACACCCTAACGACCACAGAGAACACACTAACAACCACACAGAATGCCTAACAACCACACAGAACGCCTAACAACACCCTAACAACCACACAGAACACCTAACAACCACTAACAACACCCTAAAAAACCCTAACAACACCCTAACAACCACACAGAACCCCTAACAACCACTAACAACACCCTAACAAATACTAACAACACCCTAACAACCAAAACAGAAAGCCTAACAACCACTAATACCACCCTAACAACCACACAGAATGCCTAACAACCACACAGAATGTGTAGCAATCGCTAACAGCACCCTAACAACCACACAGAACACCTAACAACCACTAACAACACCCTAACAACCACTTATAAAGCCCTAGAAGACAAAACACCCTAACAACCACACAGAATGCATAACAACCACTAACAACACCCTAACAACCAAACAGAACACCTAACAACCACTAATACCACCCTAACAACCACACAGAATGCCTAACAACTACACAGAACACCCTAACAACCACACAGAAGACCCTAACAATAACTAGCAACACCCTAAGAAATACTAACAACACCCTAATAACCACACAGAACACCCTCAGAACCACTAATAACACCCTAAAAACCACACAGAACGCCTAACAGTCACTAACAACACCCTAACAACCACACAGAATGCCTAACAACCACACATAACACCCTAACATACACTAATAACACCCTAACAACCACACAGAATGCCTAACAACCACTAACAACACCCTGACAACCACAAAGAACGCCTAATAACCACTAACAACACCCTAAAAACCACTTATAAAGCCCTAGAAGACAGAATGCCTAACAACCACACAGAATGTGTAGCAATCACTAACAACACCCTAACAACCACACAGAACACCTAACAACCACTAACAACACCCTAACAACCACTTATAAAGCCCTAGAAGACAAAACACCTTAACAACCACACAGAACGCCCTAAAAACCACTTCTAAAACCCTAGAAGACAGAACGCCCTATCCAGGAGACCTTAGCAACTACTCTGAAGATCCCAGCAACTACCCAAAACACCATAGCAACCACCTAGAACACTCTAGCAACCACTCAGAAGATCCTAGCAACTGCCAAAAACACCCTAGCAATCACCCAGAACACCATATCAACTAGCTAGAATGCACTAGCAACTGCAACTACTCCAAACACCCTAGAAACGGCACAGCAACACACTAGCAACAGATGCTGGGTAAGTTATCAGGTCTTTGTGTCATTTTAAAATATGTTTCAAACAATCTTTTTTATTTTAACATGTCATGCTGCTGACAGTTCCAGATCAAATCACTGACGTTTATTAATCTGTGAGAATAAACTCATTTGATGGAGTCTCAGCTGAGTGATTGCTGCTCATCACAGATCTGATCAATCACAGATCAATCAGCAGGATCGAGGCCGTGAGAATCAGATGCTCTGATCTTCAGAGTCTGAGAAAAGCTGCAGCTCCTCCATCCAGCGTGACCCTCAGAAATCAAGACGAGAGTCACAAGGCCCGCAGCGGCCCGAGGGGAGAGAGCTCCACCAGAGCGTCCTGAGAACGAGAGACGCGCACAGAAAGAGTCTTTTGTCGTCTGAATTCTTCTGCATCATTTTCTGCATTTCAACAGCTGTGACTCAGACTCACCCACAAATCTCATTCCTGCCCTCTCCGTCTGTTCATCTGTCCATCCATCAGCACAACACACCGTTGTGTGACAACACACAAGACAAAAATACATGTTCAAATCTAAAATGATTTATATAAATGATATAAAAAAATTAATCATATAAATCAACAGGTTTTATATAAGTAAATTATTAACCTCACTACATTAAGTTAAAGGGACCTGAAAGAAATAAGGAACAAAATATTTTCACTTTTTACAGTGTACATAAATTGCGCACATCTGTATTACTTGATATTTTTGGTGTGGGCAAGCTTCTGCAAAAAAATATATATTTTCCTAGCCAATATACAGTGGGTACGGAAAGTATTCAGACCCCCTTAAATTTTTCACTCTTTGTTATAATGCAGCCATTTGCTAAAATCATTTAAGTTAATTTTTTTTCCTCATTAATGTACACACAGCACCCCATATTGACAGAAAAACA